>NW_024366591.1:14098195-14364482 GCF_014805655.1 Passer montanus
TTTTTTTTTTTTTTTTTTTTTTTTTTTGTTGTTGTTGTTGTTGTTGTTGTGGGGGGCGGGGTGTGTGTTGGCTTTAAGAAGCAGAGAATTTTCCCTCATCATGAGCCACACAGAATATAAATAACAAATAGATTTCCGCTGGGAGTTTAAGCCCCTTGTCAAATGGGACACCCAAACTTGTCCCAACATGCAATAGTGTGTCTTGCTTTATTAGTTGCACTTATGTCTCTGCAAACTGAACTTGTCCAATACAACAGCCTAGATCAGTCTTTGCATTTTCAAATATACGATCTAACAATGTCTCAAAAGCAACAGGAAATGCTGCTGGACCTGAAAATTCAACTAAAAGGATAAAAAAAAAAAAGAATATGGCTGCTTTCAGACAATTTTGCCAATGAGAAATTAGAATTAAAATATTGCTGGGCATTCAGTACACGTATATTAATGCAAAACACTGAGCAAACCCACTTGAAAATTGTCAGTGTTTTCCAAATAGTGCTCCATCACAGGGTTGTGCCCTCCTCCTTTCCAGCTGTTTGCTATTTGATTTTAACAACCTGCTTAAGGTTTTATTTAGTAGAAAAAGATTGAAATTGAATGGAAATGGAATTGAAAACAATCTAGTTCCAAAGTTCTGCAAAATATCCATGGACATTAAAGACAAAACTTTGCCTTATTTTTACCCACTGTTAGTTCTTTTAATTGTTGTTCACATAAACCATGTTCATTGATTAAAAATAATTCTATAAAATTACTGTTAATCTGGAAAAAAAGAAAAATGGTCCTACTGAAACTTATTGCAGAAGCTATCATAAGCCATTTTTTTGGGGATGACTACAAAGTGGTTTTCTGCCCAGGAGAAAAAAAGTCATTTAATATAACTGACAGTGATTAGGGGTCATTAGAGAAAGATACCAGAACTTAAAAGAATATTTCTGTGAAGCAGGGCTATTTAACTCAGCTCCACAAATACTTTCCAATATAGGGTGGACACATCAGAGAGATCAGAAGACAGACTTATTACTCATGTTCTCTCACTTCATTTCCTTTCTCTGCTTTGTTTCTCCCTATGACAAGCTTTTTTATTTGTAGCTCTTCAGGCAAAGAATTGTAATATTTTATATATAGTAGAACCAGCATGTATTAAACAGAATTTCTTGTTCTTTAGAAACAGAATTTGAAACCACAATTTCTCATTTAGGAAAAAACCAAAAAAAACCAAACACCCAAATATATAATCCCATTGTTATTTTTAGTCATTGACATTTAGAAACAAGCTTTATGCCATGGCAAAGTTACCTAGTAAAGATACGGAGAAAAGTAAAAGCAATAAGTAAAATGATGAAGGTATAAACAATAACACTGAGAACACAGGGAATGTCTCAAAACCAAAAACCTCTAATTGATCTTTAGTGACTGAATGCCAAAGAATACTTCAACACATCTGCAACAACTTCCCAGAAATTTCAATCGTCAAAGCCATTTAAATAAAGGTTAAAACATGCAAATGCAGCAAGAAACCTATATACTGCTCTCTTTCCCCAGAAACCTTAGTGAAAAGAGTATACCAGAAATACAGAGTTTTTAAAAAGTAAAGGAATTTCACTTATTTCTTGTATTTAGTTAATTTACATTGCATTAAGCAATAGGGTGCACTAGCTTCTGTGTTTTAACTCTGAAGTCATTGCTTTCTTAGAAACCTCTTCACATTTTTCTGCAAGTATAAACAAAATGCAGTAAGCATGTTTACTTGCAGTATGTTGAGATTTCTTAGGCCATGCACATCATCCTGGTACCCAAGCTGTTTTTCCAGAATAGTATTAATAATGTGATTCACATCTGACCTGTGTCTGTTTAGTTTTCTCTCTAGCAATAAAAGTACCTTTGTTTTTACAACACCATGGGGTTTTATTTGTTTGTTTTATATACTGTGTTGTGCTTACAACTAGCCACTCCTTCATAGATCTAGCATTAAGTTAATAACTTTTTCCTTCTCTTCTTGTGCTGCTGCACCAGCACCATGCAAAGCATAAGTAGGAAAACACAGGTGAAAAAAGGGTTTGAGAAACTGCAGCCAAGCACCCATGCCCACTGGACTAAGAATCTTGTAGCAGTCAGAAATATCAGAAGGCATTATCTGCATGATCATACAGAAGAACACAAGATTGCCAGAAAATCATCCCAAATGAAGCTGACCTATTGAAAAGGAGTAATTTCAACCAGGTGTGACTGCTTTGCAGCAGTCTGTGTTTTAGCCAAAGCCTGGGGACTTGTTTCTGTCTCAAGGACTGAGGCTCCTGAAAGCCTCCCTACCCAGGAATGTGACAGCAGGCACTGACCACAGCACTGACATCAGCATCAAGTACTGCTCAGTATCTCTCTGCTACAAAACCTGAGATTGAAAAATCACACGCACACGATAAAATTAGCAGACACCATTGAAATTCACCTAAAAATTACACCCTCCCCCTCCCTTGCATTTATATGATGATAAAAACACTTTCACAATTAGTCTTTCCTCTCCTTTCAGGGCATCACAATGTTACCCTGTCATCATTTTGTTCTGTTGGAGGCTTTCTTCCCTGACTTGAACCTTATCCCTTCAAGGCAGTGAACGCTTACACAAAATTCTAGCCTCTCTCTTCTGAGGCAGATCCATCACTCAAAAAGAAGATGGAACCACAAAAGAGAAAGTGTAAAAATAGCTGTTATTTAAAAATAGAAAGAAACAAGATAGACTTCATATCAGATTGATTCCAAGGGAAATAAATATAGACTGTATAAAATCTAGAACAAAGTGAAAAGAACTTTTGGATGACCTGCAGTAATATATAACAGAAAAACGATGTATTTATTCCAGTAATTTCTTTAAAACTATCTCATTTACTATTCTTTCTTCTATTACTGCTAATATTAAATTCTTGCTGACCTGTTACACTGGCTTAATGAAAAATATACTAATAAAAGTAATGATTGGATTCAATCATTCAAGCCTCTGTTGGTACTGAAAATTTTAATTTAGACCCAAGTAAATCACACAGTTATAAAGTATGCATTTTTTAATGACTGTTTATAAAATGATCATCACAGTCCTTTTATTAATCACAATATTTTATTTTATATTTTAAAAATTCTTCAAGCATGTAAGTTGCAAACCATCTGTTTCAAGGGAGAGGAAGTCTGCTGGTTTTTAAAAAATCTATTCTATTGCCTATATTAGGACTTTTAGACTAAAAATTCCTTAGTTACATAGACAGAATGCATAAAATTCAGTCCAACTTCAAACAAAAGGAAAAATAAATGTATCAAAACATTTTAATGATTTGTGGCTTTGGTTTATTCTCTCTTAAGCTTCTAAATATTGTTTGCAAACACAAAATTGCTGACACAATATTATAAAACTGACTAGGGAATATCATTGGCATATTGTGTTATACCATCAAACACTGGCATAGAGATTTTTTTTTCTCTCCATTTACACATTCATTTTATAATAAAGGATTTTAGTCTTTTAGACCTATCATAAAATACATTAATTACCATTAGCAGCAACTATTAAGTTCTTTGAGAACATCTTTGAAATGTTGTCTCTCACCACAGGCTATACCTGTTCATTTAAGGAACAGCCCCCAGTGGCTAGAAGTTCAGAAGAACTATTCAGCTTCCCATATCCCCTCAAATTCTCCTACAGAGAAACAGGATATAGGTGATACCTTGTGAAGGCTGACCTAGAACAGAGGCTAGACAGAGTTAAATAATAAAGTAGGGATTTATTAAAAGGCCTCAATGGATACATCTTGGGCAGTGCAAGAGCCCAGCCAGGGCTGCACCCAAAATGGTCACAAAATGGATGATCAGTTACAAGGTGTCTCACTTTTAAGTTCTGGTCCATTAGCATATTGGAGTTAGTTGTCCAGTTATAGCTTTAGCTTATAAAGTCCCATCCTTCTTGTTTTTCTCTCTTCAGTCCACTGTTGTTTATGCTCTTGGGCCTGAGATTTGGATTAGCTATCCTTGGTCCCCAGTTAGAGAAGGAATTGTTTTGTCTAGCTACCCTGTGAAGAGAGCTTACAATCCCTTAATATGAAGGTCAGGACTCCACACCAAAGCAGTGCAGAATCTGAAAAACATAAAGGCTAAAACCTGAGGCATCACAGGAATAACCAACAGCAACCACCTAGCAGCACAGTCACATGTCAGTAATAGCATGGCATCTCAGACTACCAAAAACTAGAGTTTATGCTGATCTTCATTCACTTCAGAACCAGAAAAGGCTGTTCATGTCACAGAAGTTACTGCATTTGTATTGTCTGTTTAGCAGAGCAGGCTACAAAGTTTGACATCCAGTTAATATATAGTGCTTGAAACCACTTTAGGACACAGTAGCTTCACTACTAGCACTGACATAATGTTCCATTGTCATTAAGCAACAAGATAGAAGGGACCCTCGAGCAAAGTTAGGTTTTGTACAGGATGCTTTTAAAGTGTCCTCACACACTACAGGGGAATAAATTATAAGATGACCAACCAAGCACGTAAAATAACTCATTAGTAGTACAAGTGTGAGGACAACACAGCATTCCTTCCAGAAAGAGGTGCCTAAAGAGCCACCCCAAAGACTAGAGGTCCAAAGCCAAGGTTCCAAAAGGAGCCCAACCCAAACAACCAACAGACACTTTGTCAAGCAAATATTTTCTATCTTAATTACACCATGCTTATAAAATTCTGTAGCCCATTGATTGAAACAAAGTAATCTCAGTAACTCTAAGGAAGGACTGCAGACACTGCAGACCTACCAGGCACAGCACTATATGGAGGAATTGTACCTCAATACTGAAGCTCAAAGTACCCCAAGTCTTCTGACGTGGACAGCTACTGACAATACTTTAAATGGCATGAGGAAAGGTATGTTACCAGCCTCACAAGATGACCATTCAGATTCCAAATCTGATTAAAAGAAAAAACCTCCACCTTTGCCCTAAAACAACTAACTCTGGATGATTCTGTAAGTGGTAAGGACCTCTAGCAGCTCCAGGTGTAGGAGTGGAAGCCCTAGACCCACTGTAATGCCTTTCTGAAGCACAACACTGAATTCACTTTGCAGGAAATACGTTAGCAAAAAGATAACCTCCAGCAGCTTCCCTAAAAAGAAAGATTCAATTCTTTAAGCATCATTTTAAGTTTAGAACCCTTTGGCATCCAAAACTTCAGAGAAGAAAACTGCTTTTAGTAACATTCCTAGAAATTGCCAAGCCCCACAGACTAACCATCCTGGAGGAGAGAAATTCACTGAAATCCAGGTCAGAAGATACAGATGTGTGGTAACTGTCTAGGAACAACTATCAGCTATGGTTAAGAGTTCTTGGAAACAAAACAAAACAGAACAAAATACCCCCTCTGTAATTACCTTGCCCATTAAACCAATACCTACACTTGCATTCTAAAAACGGAACAAAACAAAAATGGGAAAACTAACAAAAAAGTGTAAGAAAAAGCAGAATCCCATCCCCTCCCCTATTTTGAAACCTAGCCTTCAGTCTCTAGAATCTGCATGAAAACAGGAGTGGGTGGCTGCCATGGAAACAAAATTTTTCCAATTTATTGCTGATCTTCCTAGGGTGGATTACTGACTGTAATAACAAGGGATTGAGGATCCTTGAGTTCAGGAGTTAACTGGAATAAATATTCTTCTTCCCTAAGGAGCCTGCCTGCAGCAGCAAGAAGTAGGATCTAGATTAAGATGCTTTTAACAGAAAATAAAGATTCTTCACCACTCCCTGTCTGCAAATGCAGAAAGTTTCAGGAGGATTTAAAAGTGGTAACAGCCTCTCTCTTACTGCATATTTAAGAAGTGCATCATAAACTAATGCATCTGTTCAGTTTCTCCAAAACAGTGATGCATAGGGGACTCTGCCCACTGAGAACTCAAGACGAAAGAAAATAAATCTCTCTAGTGTTTGCACAAAATTCATATGGAAAAGTGACAGTTACATAAAAAGGTTCTTAAGATTTGCATTAATCCCTGCAAGCTGTACTCCACACCTTGAGTGACAAGTGAAAGCATTGTTAAATAGACTACGTTTCTCCTTAGTTTCTTCCAGTTTATCAAAGCAGATCACAGAGAAATCAAGGAAACCAGAGCAGGTTTTATTGACTATACAGTGTCAAAATGAGAAAGGTATGAGCAGGACAAACAGTTTTCATCTCTAATACAGGCTATGAAAGCATCTGAAAAAAATACAGCAGTGGACCCTGTATTATTGTGGCCCTCTAGCAGCACTCCCCAGTTGAAAAAACAGATTCACTGTGACTGTGCCAGTGTTTTTTCCTGGCTCTCTGCCTTTGGAAAAACAGACCTCAGCAAAAAACAATATTTGCATTCAGAGAAATGTCCTGTCTTATTTCCTTATTCCATCCCATCTCTGGGATCCAGTGAGGCAGCTCATCTGGTGACATATCGTCTTTAGGTTTCGGGAGGTACCCAGCATTTGTAAATGCAATTGAAATACCAACTAATCTTATAAAAAAGCATACACAAATCTAAATCCACAAGCATTTTTCTGAGCAGTTACAGCTTAGAAAAAAAGGTCTTGGGAGTTTCATTGCCAGGTCCCAGAAATCATTTGCTTAATATGCCACTGCAACCAAAAACTAGCCAACAAAATATTGAGCAGCCTCAGAAATGACAAAACAAAAAGCCACGGTTATATTACAGTATCAAACATTGCATTGGTGCAACTGCATCCAAAGTATCACATGCAATAGCAGTCACTTTTGCTCCCTAAGGATATAGTAGAGTCAGAACACAGCAAGATGAACACCACAGGTACCTAAGAGAACAGAGTGGCTGTCTTATGGGTGGAGATTAAAAATCAGTCACTAATATGCTGGTGCTCCATCACCTTCCCTGGCTGCGCTCATGGCTCACCCCGAAGGTCAGGCCACAGCCAGTCACGGTATTGCAGCTCAGGACACAGGAGTGAAACAGATGTCTGGTACATTCCAGTGTATCAAGATGTTACATGATGTCACTAGTTGTAGATGGGCTACTACTAACAGTGATGGAGCTAGAGTGGTCTCTTGTGAGGTGAAATAAAAAGAGACGACAGGAACAGGCAGCCTTTTAAGGACAAAGAGAAAGGCTGATTGCTGTGCTGTTTCTGCAATGCAAGCCTAACTTATGACACAGGCATTCTCCTCCACAGCAATGTCAGAATGACCTCTTAGATATTTGAGGATATCTACAAATCTTCCTTTATTCAGTGGTTTGAAAAAGACCCAGTGAGGTCCAAAAAATTTATGTGGAAGTCTTTGATTAAAACAAATGAGACAACGGTTCCTCAGGAAAGAGCAGCATGAGCTGTATACATCAAAATGGTATTATGAAAAAGGCAATCCCACAGAAATGTTTCATTTATTGGACTGGAAAAGTGTTTATGAATTGTTTTTTTCCACAGTAAGATAACCTGCTTTACTCTGCATTAGTGACAGAATAATTTGTTCTTTCATTATCCAGATTATTTATTGTTTTAAGTACTGATCCATTGCAACTTTCCTGGCTTATCACAAGACAACCACACTTCTGGGAACAAGATGTAATACAGCCAGGAGAAACTATTTTTTTTTTGTCAAAGTTAAAAATACACTGCACTGGCATCCTAATTTAACACTTCATTCTTTGTCCTGTGCTTTTGTTCACACAAAACTGGAGAAAAAGCCCAGGAGAGCAGTGACATACATGCGAATCATTCATGCAACGCACAAATCAGTTTAAGTAAATCCTTAGTGAGCAATGGATTCAAGTCTGTCCACTTGAGAACCCTCATTTAACTTCAGGCAGTAACTACACTCTTCCTCTCCTATAACAAAATATTCCCACCCACAATTTCCACTTCTTCCTCCCAAACACACCACAAAAAAAATCTCAGTTAAAGATTAATGAGTTGTACTCTCCTTGAGCAGTACAAACTTTCAGTGTAGTACAATAGATTTTTTCTCCAATAATCAATATTCAGGACTCTCGAATATGCAAAATTTGAAGAGTTCTTCAAAAACTCTTATCCCTTACAATTTTACTTAAAGAGCTCTCATACCCCTCAGTAATGCTGATAGACTATTGGAAAGGCTACTCCCCTTCTTGCTAGAGAATGTAGTTTTTGAAACCACATCCTGACTTTAAAGAGCCACTTCAGAGCAGTGTGGTACACCTTGCTCAAGCTCCTGTTTCCATCACATCCTTGTCTATCACACCAAGTTGCAGCTCTTCCTGCAAGCAAGAGGCTGTATTGCTTTTCCACTTCCAACTATGGGCCACTTAATTCTCCTTTCTTATCCCCTCATAGCTCACACTGTAGTCAAAATTAATGTTTTAGCAACCACTCATTAACTGACCAACCAATTTAGCTGACTGCCTCTAAGCAGCAGAGGTTTTGTGTGCCTTGTGCCTTATGTAATGAAATGAGTAACAATTAATAAAGCTTTTTCTAGACTATAAGAGCATAGCCTAAAGCAGCTGTAATGTACTGTAATGTTTCTCTTTTCATTCTTAGATTTAATAATTCCTAACATGGAAGCAAATTTTAATATAGAAAATACACTAGAAAAACAAATCTAGAATAATTAAGTAGGAATTAATTTAAGAATAAGCCCATTGCCCAAAGTCAGTCAAACTGAAATAGTGAAGAAAAGTTTAAGGCTAGAAATAGATTTTTTTCCTCACAGACTTCTCCCACTGTTTAAGAGAATAATAGAATTACAGGAACCCTGAAGGGATAACAACACATAGAAAGCAGTTTCTAGTTGGCTATGCTACACCTTTGATTAAGTGAAAACAGCTGAGTAAAACAGACTGAAATACTACAACCTTCATTATCTGATTACTTTAACAAAACAAGTCGGAAACATTAAATACATAGATAGCAACCCCAAAAAGTTTGAAGAGTATATAAAATATTCATAACCTATCCATAGATATAAAATTATCAATCAAACATTCCCAGGTCCTTTGCCAATTCCTTCTGAGCTCAAATGAAGCTAAGTTAAGCATCTCTTTGATCCAAGATGCATGCATTATTTAGCATTAGCTAGACATTTGTTCATTTATGCAGACACATGCCAACAGGATTTATGCAAGAGGATACCCATTTCTGCTTAATTTGAAATGTCCTGGTTCTCTCTCTGGAATCTAAACCACAGTGATTTATAGCTATTAGGAATTCTTTGTATTTTAGCAAAAGCACACTTTCACTGAGTTTCTTCCACTTGTAAGAAACTCTTCCAGTGGAAAAGTGAGATACATAAAGATCTCAGGGCATCTCCAAGAACAAGGTTTCTGTATCTGTGCTGCCTCCTCTTGTACACACATGTGACTCTAGGTACTTCCACATGCACAAAACCAGCCCCCTGATTTTTCATGGTATTTTTTGCAGATTTTCTTTTCTGGCATACTAAAATGTGCTTGTAGGGGTGGATTTTCGAGGGATAGAGGCTGGGAGGAACAGGTCGGGGATGGTGGTTTTGGTATTTTTTTGTTTGGGTGAGTTGCTGTGGGGTTTTGTTGCTGGTCTATGCAGCTGATAAAAATTTGCATCACACACATTAAAATCCTAAATAAATATTTACACGGAAGACTGGTAGAGAACAGAATGAAAAGGAAACACGAGCTGCTAAGAACTAGCAACAGTGAGAAAGTAAAATTTTTGATGAAAAAATGGCAATAAACTCTGAAAAGGTAAGTGCCTTCGGTTTCTTTTCCCCATGTGTCTCAAACTTCAGGAGTGTGAATGTAGACTCAGCTATAAGTACACTCCATATGAACAACTTTTTAGCTCACATAATTTTAAACTTCTTCTCAGTGTCCCAAATTTTCCAGTATTCTTGGGATTTCTTGTTCCACAACCCCTCTTCTAAAGATGAAGAAATTTTGAGAATAATAAAAATAGGAAATTCATGCACCATTGTTTAAGTTTCCTCTTGCCCTGCCCCCTGCAATGAGCAACACTCAACACCCAGACTGGATGTGCTCATTGATAGACTGGGCATTTAGTATGTGATAAACTTCTAGCCGATGGAAGTTTGGCTGAACAACACAAAAAAGGGTAAAAAATTATAAATATTTGCCACATCCTGAAAGATTTCTGTTAACCTGGGAAATATAGGCTAAATCCATAGCTCTAATTCAACCTACTAACAGTGCTCTGTGTAATGTTTGCTTTTAAAACACAGAAGAATGAGAGATATCTAAAACAAAAACAAGTTTAAAAATCAAACAGCAAACCATTTATTTCCTCCTGTCCAAACAAACCTCAGCAGCACCCAAACAATGTGAGCCAACCCAAACTGCCACATAATACTGTACTTATCTATCTGGCACTGCTGAAGCCAAGCACTGAGGGAGGGAGATACTAAAACAGATCTATAAAATTAGTGTCATTAAGGTGAAGCAAAGAATTCATCCCCTGTACCTGAGGGCAAAAAAAAGTAGGTTAATAAAAACAACAATTATTGAGTAACTAGAGGCAAAATGTAATGCTAATACAACAGAACCCAGAAAAATAAAGGGAGGGAGATGGGATTATCATGAGGGCACATCTTACAGAGCTGAGCCACTATTTTATCACTTACATTTTGAAGTGCCAGCAAGGACAAGATCAGGCAAGCAAATTGAAAATTGGAGAAAATGGGTCACATAGTAGTGGAGACAAAGTGAGGTATTGAACTGCTCAATTTGCATGAAGACAACTTCAAATCTACACTCAGGTACAAAACTAAAGGAAAGAGCAGAGGCACGCAAACAAACCTGGGAGAACTTTTTCAAGGTGAGCTGATGTGGTGCTGCAGAAATTCAACAAGGGATCATAAAAAAACCCTTTTGATCAAAAGTAAATCTTAAAAATGAAACGTTAGGAGGTTTAACACTTGAAGAAGCACAGGCAAAGAAACATTTTAAAAAGTACCAGGACAGCTGGTGATGAGAAGTGGAATAAAGGGAGTATCCTTTGGAGCTATCTCGGCAATATTCATCTGACACAGTTACACCTCAAACATGAAACACTGAAAATTCCCAGCTTAACAGGATATTCTAACTGGAACACCTTAAAGGCAAAGCAAACGATACCAGCCAGAAGTACCCACACTACAATGCACAGAGTAACTGACAACATGGAATTACATAAAATTTATAAAAAATCCACTGAAAGGGCAGTTTTGGCATAATCTTTTGAAAAGAAAAAAAAATATCACAGGAATAAAACTTGTGCTCCTCAACCAAGGACACTTCATCAAGCATCCTAACTACATCAATCAATCATTTGACCTTGCTGAGAAAGCAGGACTTCTAACAGGTTTGGGGTTTTGTTTTATTGGCTTTTTGGGGTTCTTTCCCCCTTCAGTTTTCACTTTCTACCTGAAAAAAACCACAACTTTTCAGCTTGATCAAGTTTATTAGCAAACTGTAGCTTCAGCAAGGAATGAACAGCCCCTGCTTAGAAACAGTGAAGCATTGCCATGAGAATCAACCCAACAGACAGCTGTGGTTCAGCTCCCCTCCTCTGGCAATAGCTAATGAGCAACACTTCAACAGAATGTGAAATGCTGCCTGCTAATAATTGGTATTTGGTATAGCACGGTATCATTACAAAATATATGGGAATCTCCTGATTTCCCCTAAAAAATAACTGTTTGGAAATAGTCATCCAGACATCATCTAAGAAATATCTGCAAGTGTACACAGTGCTTTTGCTGGCATAGGTATATAAAAAATAAAGTGATACTCAGGGTTGCTTTAACTTCATGCTGTTGCAGACCATTAATACAGCTCATATTAAATACTTGACTCAGGCAACTATATCCAATACTCACTGTGACATTGCAAGAAAATTGCCTTTTTGAAAAATGAAAGAATAATCTCCAAAAGCTCCCGAATGCACTCACTAGAGTTTTAACCTTGACACATAACAAAATATCAATTATTCTTTAAACATAAGGGCAAGGATTAAACAACCCAGAGGTGCTCCCTCCTTCATACTGCTGCAGTTCACTAGTGGTCCAAATGCACCATTACTACTAAACTTTTCCACTTCAAAATAAAGCCCCAGTTTTATTAATCAATTTGAGTTCTTCAGATGAGAGGCACTTACTAGTACTATCATGCACATACTGTAATCTACTGAAGACACAAACAAGCCTTTAGAAAATGACCTGTAGATGTCTACCACCTTCCACTGACCTCCTTCAGAATGATATTTGGCTCTGTTTCAGCCTTTTATTGCTCTTTGGCACTAGTAATCCACCATTTGATCATTATAAAAAGAATCACAGCAGATGTGCCTACAAACAGAGCAGGATGCTTTAAGTGGATTAGGAAGAGATGAGCTCTCAAGAAACAAAGTTCCTGAGTTTATGTTAATAAATTTACTTTAAAATACTAAATTAAGAAGAAATGTATGCAGATTTCCTTAAGCACTTCTATTTTGGAGTGAAGATGCAAAAGTGCTGCTCATGACAGACTACATTTTCTGTACTTCCCCACAGTATTCCAAGTATTTCTATGTTAGTAAGTTTTTCCAAACTCAAATTTTGCGTTCACCGAACACCACAGCAGAAAAGACACCAGTATAGTTGGCAGAGGGGAACATATTTATCATGCAATTAACTATATAAAGCTGCATTGCGCTCCTTCCCTGTTTGCACCATACAGATTAACAAATGAGATGGAACTAGCTTTACTAGATTGAATTTTTCCAATGGCAAAACCATCTTCACTTGATTACTGATCAGAGTTGACAAGATAGACTCTACATGCATGAATGACGAAATGCAGATGCAAATGACTTTTTTATTGTCAAGAACTAATTAGGAATTAATAGTCTATCGTGTACCAACCAGAACAGGACAAGCTAAACCAGAAAACTAGAACATCATGCTATGTTGCAACAGTACAAGGCACAGAAAAATTTGAGTTCTCTAAAATAGTTTTGAGTCATCTTTGCAGTGTAAATGTGCATGGGTAGGAGGCTGCTATCACTGGTGAGTTTAGTAACATCTAGAAAGGCACTATTCACAATTTTACTGAATTTACATTCATCTTTGCTTTCATGATTCTTGGTCACTTCTTACTTTTGCATACCTTCCCTAACTTTTAGAGTAAAATAACAGTTTCACCCATCAGGATTCCAAAAATATCAAAGAATAGTAAAGAAAAAAAAGTGTTTAGACTGAACATACGTCTCAAAAATTCTTTAGATAAAATTTTATAGCATATCTTAGTTGTGCTTTACTGGGCAAGGCGTGTAAGAAAAATGGGTGGAGACCTAGAGCTTTTTTATAGAAATTAGTCATTAGGAAGCATTCGTCATTTCTCCTGTACATATATTTGCTTCATTCTGTAATTCACAGTAGCATATCCATAAAACTTAAGCAACTTACTTTGCAGTGGTCATACTGCTGCTGTAATGTTGGAACATCCCCTCCAACAGGCATTTGTTTTTTCAGTTCCTCATCTTTTGCATTCAGCCATTTGACTAACTCTTCCAGGGATGTCAGCAATCTGTTCCATTTCTCTGCACTGGCCTCCAAGTGAGCCCTGTGAGAAAGCACAACAGCATCTTTAAAGCCCTGAATGGCAAAACCAGCATGGGAAAACAAAATTACTCCATCAGTAAGATGAGAATGTTTCAAGTGTTTAACTGCAAAGCAACTTTGTGTTAAAAAAAAAAATCTATTTCAGAACATTTTGCACAGCAAATCAAAATAAACAGAGGAGAAACAGGGGAACACAGACAAATACATCCCTGTGATTCAATTAATCTAAAACCTTGAACACTGCATGTCCAAGCAACATAAAAAATTCCTGTGCTTTGTTGTGACTCCGCAACTGTTGTGCAACAAGCACAAGCATCATTTTGTGAGCTAAGCACTGCAAAATGGAACTCTTTCATGACAGGACCTTGACTCTCCAGAAGCAAAATCCCATGTGTTCTACTAGTAGTTATCAACAGCAAATTGCCTGTCTGCTGAACATATCAGTCAGTGACACAGGTTACTCAAAAAATCATCTTTCATCGATTTTGAGTTGCTAGACAATTAATACAGTGAATCTGTTCCTGACTTTAATTCGCAAATAAAAAAGTCAAACTCCAAATATCTTTTTCTATAATTTTCAGAAATACCTTGACTTCATGTCTTCTCCCTGCAGTGCCTAAAAGATGCATAGAAATCTTCAACAGGGACTCCTCTTTTACTGCAGTCATTCTATGTAATGGTATAATTCAAGCATGTACTAATTTATATCAGCAAAAAAAATGTTTCTTTCTTCACACAGATGGGGGAGTAGAGCTGAATGATTTTCAGTCTGACAGCAGTTCTGCAAGTTTCTCCCCTGCTTCTGAAGGATGAACAAAGTAAACTATCCCCTTTCCTATTTTGCACATTGTTGGTTATTTTTTTTTTTTTTATTCACTGTGACTCACACTAGAAACTTTCACCTGGCTTGTCTTGTATTTTCATTTCAAATGGCATTAGTGTGAATGTTTGAGGCTGATACAGCAACATCTGAAGATATTGAAGAGATTATGTGCTGCAAGGTTAACTCCAACACAAGCTCAGGTTTGGCCACACTGGGATCTCCCAGCAATACACTGCATAGGTGTATCAATACAGGACAGGTCAATCAATAAAGCAGTCAAGTAAATGTATATAAGGAAGGAAATAGAAAGGAAAAAAAAACCCACATTTCTGAAAAGGATAGGCAAGTACCTTTAGGAAGAGGAACCTATTCATCACTCTTATGAAGGAAAGCACCGTATATAAGGATGGAAATAAAAAGGAAAGAAAACCCCACATTTCTGAAAAGGATAGGCCAAGTACCTTTAGGAAGAGGAACCTATTCATCACTCTTATGAAGGAAAGCACTTAGGTAACTACTTGGGAAAAATTATGAAATGTAAGTAGTTGCCAGAAGCAACATTTTATTGCCTACAGTTTTGTGTGTTATGGTTTCTACTGTCCCTAATTACTGTCACTGATACTTTTATCTCAACACTGAATTGCAAAAAGCTGCTGGTAGCTCAGGCCTAAACAGCAGAGTCAGCATCCCACCCTGCACTGAAGCACAAGCAAGCTGCTGTGTTGGCCTTGGTGTGCAGGCCAGCAGCTTCTGAGTGGAATGTATTGTCACCACTCTCCTGGTATTTTTTCAGGTACTCAGAACTGGCCCTTCTTTCTTGAAGTTAAAACAGTTATATTTCTTACTAATCAGGCAGAAGAGACACCGCCCTCTCATCTAAGCCAAGGCAACCCACATTTGAACTTAGTGTTGCCATTAGACTCTGATTGATAAAAAAAGATAGCTATATCTTTGAGAATTTCTAGTAGCAACTACAATGAAGATGTTCAGATTTATAGCTTTCTGTACTTTTGACAGTGAAATCTCTATTCATCATGACTTATTACTGTTTCTAGCACATATAAGCAGCTCTCACCTCTCAAAACTGGCACTCTCTGAGGCTTCAAGATTCTGCTCTAATTATTTAGTGGAATTCTTGTATGCAAAATAAATTGGAGCTTTGTAAGGAGGGGGAAAACTCCTGTAACTAGATAAAGGACAATTTAAGGGTGATTCACAACTTTGTATCATACAGTGCAATAATATTAATAGTAAAACAACTAATCTGATATTAATGTGAATGATATTGAATATATTACAGGATTAAATGCATTGTAATTCACCACTTAGTACTTGTGTGCAGGCCAAATAAATGTCAATACCAAAAATAATACTAGCAAGCACATGGTCAAAGTCCAGTGCAAGTTAATCCTGCAGAGGTAGAGCAGTAAGGGGAGGAGAGGAAAGGGACCACACCAGAAGTGACTTCAAAATTTTTCACTGAGCACAAAGTGACCTAACCTCCCAAAGAAAGACATTAAAAAGAGAAAAAAATACATAGGGAAAAACTCATCACATCTGCCTGGAGTTTTCCAGAATATTATCCTTTTAATCTTATCGAAAGCAATACTGAAAATGAAAGCAAGATGCAGCAGCTGAAGAGCAGACACAAGCATTCAGTTCTCCTGGGGAGCAAATAAACACACATTCAGTAAATCCCATTCAAAGCAAATGCCACACAGGAGCAAGCAAGTCAAGATATGCTTTAAATTGCATTTCAGTGTAAAGCTTCAGTATCACATTTACATGTGTCATACAGACATTATGAGAGACAGAAGATAAACTATGCAGAAATTCTGAAACGTTTCTTGGGCTTTTCTGTTCTCTCCCTCAGGATTTCTGGCCTTTGTTTTGGAATTGGTGCTCTACTGATAAAAAAACCTGCAAACAAAGCTTCAGGTGTCTGTGTTCATTTGACAAAAGAATTGGCAAACTCAGGGATTTACTAGGCCCAGTGATGGCTTAAGAATCTGCTCTGATCAAAACAGAGGTCTGTTATAGATGATTGCTTCTGAGCATGAGTTGGAGCACAAATATTCACCAGCAGCAACCACCTGGTATGCAAAAGCACTCCTAAGGGAATCCTGGATGAATCTGAAGAACACAGATGCTCCTATCCAACTGACCAGACTGAGAGGAACCCTCCCTGCCCCTCCCCATGCTGAATAAAATCATCCAGAAAACAGCAACTCTGACCCAGCTCCCCTTCTGTTGACCCTGAGAGGCTCTCTTCACAGCTGGAGACCTGATTCTGCTATGGAGGTAGCATTTTTCCTGCTGAGTGACAAGGGAACACACGGAATAAAATAAGATTTGTGGGTGGTCTAAATATAGAGAAACAGAGAGAAACTCCTTTTCCTCTCTCCCATACTTTTACATCTACCCTCCCCAAACACCAACATCCCCTCACCTCTTGCCCCAGGAGAAAAGAATCTCCCCTAAATATTTGGCAAGGCAGACCCCCACAAGTCTGCAGCTTTGTTTTCTTCCTGGGAATAAGATAAAAGAGAAAAAGAAAGCAGCCTAAGTCTACAATTTCAAGGAGAGAGGTGCAGCATCATAGAAACTCCAATTACAGGTTTAAGCAACTTCCGTGCATTTAAAAATATGTCAGAACAGCACTGCTTTTCCAGTTTGGAACTCCCTTTAGTTACAGTAGCAAAGAAGTAAACTCAGCACAGTGACTAGCAACACCAGCTCTGAGGACTGAAGTGATGAGAAAAACTCATGCTGTCTCTCTTTGAGAGAGCAGTACGTTCAGCAATTAAAAATCAGAATAATCGGAATGTACACATACCTGAAAATATTTTAAAAAGCTTTCCTAGAGAAACTTTCATTTAGAAGCACTATGCCAAGCTAAAACCCGTTATGAAACAATCAGCTTTTTCATTCTTCAGTCCTAGCATCTAAAAGTTACATGTTGTTCTCACTAGAGTCATCCATACAATTTTGCTTTCCAATTCATCCTTGTTAAAAGATATCCCAAGAAAGCAAAAATTGAAGGCAAACAGACTTCTGTGCTTTGTTACTCCCCTATGAAGGCTTTCAGGACTCCTGCACAAGTTAGAAAAGTGAATTGCAATCAAAGAGCAAAACAAAATACATGAACTCAGAAATACTATACTCTTTTCAGTAGCGACTGAGATTTGAAAGGTTAATTTACTTTTCTTAGATTTGCAGCAGTATTCTCTGTCTTGCCTATCTTACATTTTGATCTCCAGTGGCATGTGGCTCTGCAGCACAGCAGGTACCAGCAGAGCAACATTAATGCTGCCCAATGTATGTAAAGAACAGAAAAGATGGGTCTGTATTCAGAAAATGTGAATTTCTGAATACAATCTTAGTACAACCAGTCTTTCTGTACTACAGCCTTGGAACTCATAGCTGTACAGCATAAGTGGCTTGAAGGCCCTTTTTCATGGCCATCCATTTCTCCCAAATTATGACCAAACCCAGGAATGGCCAAGCAACCCAGCAGTTCTTTCTAGGACTCCACAACTGATAAGCTATTTCTTTAAGAGTATGCTTTTGTCTTTCTCTCACATGGACTTGTGAATAGAGCTCAAAACAACTCAAGTCCAACAGCTCTTGCATTAAATTGTGTATGTGATGGAGTCAGTCTCTGCAAGCCCCCACACCAAACTGCTTGGTTCTTTGGGTTCAAGTTCTTCAAGGGCTTTCAAGGATCTGATTTAACAGTTTCATTTAACTGTTTAGAAGGTTGGTGATGGGATAAGTGGACATAAAAAGTAAATGTGACATTTTCCCATCTATTTCACTCATTCAAACTCTTGTGCCTGAATTTCAAGGTTGGCTCATTTTCCTCGCCTTTGGAATATTCATATGAATGTTTAACATTGTTTTAAAAGAACAGTTTTCTCAAACCAACAAGCAAGTGGTTGCAATTAAAAGCTCTAGAAATTATTCTCTATGTAATTAATTTTCATGTAGAATTTAATTCAATAATGAATATGGCAGTATCTATTTCAGAAGTGGCATCATAAAGATTTAACAATTACCACACTTGAGCTTGGCACAGATAGGGTCAAAAAACTGTAAAATGCATTCCTTGATTAACAAGTACTTTAAAAAATTTCTCAATTGAATGACAGCAACTTAATTATTAATTTGAATTAATAATTCAAAACCAATTAAATGGATCAAGATACTTAAGATACAAGTTTTATTAACTTAGTAATCTCAAACCAAAAAATTTGTAAAAACAAAACCATCAACAAACTCCTGATTTCTCCTCAAAGTCATGGCAGACTTGCAAAATTATTTCATGGAAACTGCTATTGATTTTCAATAAGGAAAGACTCAATGCACTTTCTGAAATTTTGGTACAAGGTCAGCAAGTTACAACTGTGAAGCTCTGAAGATAAAACAAGTAGTTAAGACTACCTGGTGAAAAAGTTCACCAAGTTTTTATATTTCTACTCAGAGGTCCTTCATGAAAGGGAACAGATAGATCATTTCAATGCTGAGGTCATATTTGTCAAGCCTCTTAGAGGAAAGGAACCGTGCCCCATCACACCTCGATGTTTTCATTACTCACCTGATGTTAGCTGACTTCGCCTTCAGGTCATTCCAGCGCTGGTTCATGTCATCAAGCCGGTGCTGGAGCAGAGCAGCTTCCTCAGAGTTTCCCAAGGCTTTCACCATTTTCTGTCTGTTTCCATCAATGCTTTTAAAGATGTCATTGTGGGCATCAATCTCAGCTTGGATGTCCTGAAATACCAGCAAGAAAAGTTCAAACATCGCTCTGTAAGTAGAGGAGGGGAGAGCTGACTCTCATGAGTACTCCTAAACACTAGGACAGAGCACGTATTCCAGCCTCCTTGGGTGTCTCTGATAAAAGATGCACAGGAGAAAACCTGCAATCCTATTAACGTCACTACAAAAGGTCTAGCTTTCTTAAGTGTGAGAAAAGGAGTCTGAAAGTCATCCAAGGCTGTGAAAAAGGAAATAGATTTATAAACACCAAGTTCTGTGATGTTGTGTTTTGTAGCACTGAAGGTAACTAACTGTCTCCTGTTCACCCACGCATTTCACACAGTGTGGCATTTGCAAATGCACTAGAACTCATTTCCTCTCCAGAAATTACACCGATTCAGCCTTAGCTATGTCATCTCTTTCTTCTTTGAAACAAAACATTCCAGAAACTTTAAACAGTCTAATGAAGTGCAGCCTTTATGTAGTATTTTAGGTCACACATAATGAAAGCGTTTAACTAAAATCTTAACTTTAAAACCCTAAACTTCAGCTAAATGGTTACAGCAACCAAAAGTCCATTTTTACAATTAAACTACTTTACATTATGGCCTGATTATATGAAGCAGTAGACATAAAATGGCAGGATGTATTATAATTTGAATTTCATAGTAAATACTGAAAAGAAAAAGAAAAGCTTGTGATTTCCATTCTGTTGATTCATTTCTCCTCCCCTTAGAAATTAAACACATTTTATTCTCTCATCTACCATCTGCCTCAAGAAACACATTACGGATATTGTCTTCATCTAATTGAGCACAGTATTATTTTTAAAACACATAAAAAGAGCAAACAAAACTTCCTGTACCACTGCCAATGGTTTCTAGTATCCATACATCACATCTATCTATACTCCAATAAAGCAGTGTAAATGTGTTGAAAGCCAGGAGGTGTACTGGCTGTCTCAATAGGATTAATCAACGAACATTATGACAGGAACTTGATGCAGATGTAAATAAAATTCTTTTGCAATGGAGGAAATCAAATAACTGAAATTCCTTAAAGGTTTTTATTCTTCCAATCAACTCCTCAGTAATCACCACCTGTTCCCAGAAGCGGCAAAGGAGGGGGTTTTTGTACCTCCCCATCCTAAAGATGTATTCCTGCTGGCACATATGCAAATAGAAGTGGAAAAGTAACCATGAATTTGAGATAGAATGAAAGCTTTCTAGAGCTAGCAAAGAAAACAAAAAAGTCAGGATACAGGTGAAGAAGAGGAGGGAGGAGAGATGGGGCAGTGGGAAAGGAGGTGAGAGATGGAGGGAGATACTGGTGAAGCTCTGTCCGGCCAGAAGAGCTACTGTGTGACTTTGGACAACTACCTTTATTTGCACTGAGATTCACCCCTTTAAAGCAGGTTAAGAGACACGTTTTCTGTCTTTGAAACAACCCGATAAAAATCACCATTCTAAACACAGAAACAAAAATTACATTTAAAAGGAAAAAAACAAAATGGAATTGTCTGCTGATCAGCCAACCCAAATAAGATGGCAGAGTCACTAGCTGAATTAAATACTTATCTGAAAATATTTGCAGCTCCTGTCCTTACAACTCCAACATGCATGCAGGTGCAGTGAGACCCAGCGCAGTCCCACAGAGCAGGAGATACAGCCACTGTACAGCAGTTACAAGTCTAACTGCAATGAATCTGTGCTACAAAAGCCAGGTCATGCAAAATATTTCCCTTTGCCTCTTCAAAGTCACAAATGACAACCTAATGGAAAACAAACTGATCTCTAATCTTCTTTCTACAATCACAATATTAACTGTAAACCAATTCATTCTAGAACCTTCATAAAGCATACTTTGATTTTACTTGAGAGGACAATACAGCATGCATGCTCAAAAATGTTTCATTCACAATGGGTTTGATTCTTACATTTTCCAGTCATCATGTTACATTGATTAAGGTACAATAAATCTGCTGTTCACATCCTTGAGTCCCATCTGTAATAACCATGTTGAGACAAATCAGTTCAAAGAATAAAGTTACATAATTAACTTCTCTCTCATTTCTGCTTTCCATTTTCCAGGTGGAAAGACCAACCAACCACTGCCAGCTGATAGATAACCCAACAGGACTGATAAAGTTATTGAATGTGAGTTTGTCACAGTCCCCAAAGAAAAGATGGAGAGGAATTCAAATAATATACCCCACATCAGTGTGTACATGGAAAAAGTAGAGCACGAAAGTGTGATGTGAAAAATTACTAAAAGCAAGAAATGGGCACAATAAATTATTTATTCTCCAATAATGATATAAACCATCTGGATTTTTACTCAGGTACTGTCTTCTGGATGATGGGCTCCCATCTTATCCTAAGAGTGCTGCAATCGTTAGCAATTAGTAGTACGCTAATTGGTAATTCACCGTGTTATCAAAGTCCTTCAATTCTTATTTGTAAATATGTGGTTGCCCTACCTTCAAATTTCTTTCTTCAAAGTGGAAAGTACTCTCATTCTGTAAACCCCCCGATTTATGCTCCTTCCAATCTATTATCTCTCTTTCTACTGCCTTTTTCTTGATCTTTGATTCTCCATTGTCCTCTATGTGGCAAAAAAAACGGGATGGAAAGAGTTGATTGTGCCTACTCGGGTCCCAGTGAAGATTACCTCTAGTAAGAGTTAATCCATTTTCAATTTTGCAATATTTTAGAGGAAACTCTAAATATTCCCCTATTATGACATGGAAGTTCCCATATTTAGAGTCACAGGGCAACACACTAGAGAATGCAGGAGAAGAGGGAAAAATTCTGTTGCTTTTGCCACATAAAGGCAGGGATAAAACTGTGAAACTCCATTACTGCTCTTAGCCCAGTGCTTAAGGGATATGGGCCAGAATGGTTTCCCAGTGCATGTGAAACAAATCAAAGAGCAGAGATAAAACAAAACAAAAAAAAAAACGACAACAGCAAAACCCCCCAAAAACCTAAAGAAATACACTATCAACAGAAAATGGCTTCTTGCTTTATCAACTTTTTTTTTAAGGCACTTCTATACAGATGTCATATTTTGCTAATTTTGCAAATATTTATGTGCACTTGGCTGCTAAACGGAATTCATAATTTATTGTATGAGGTCAACATATTTGTTCACATGCAAGTGCTTGCAGGATTAATGCTCTAAATTAAAAGAAAGCTTTTTGACAAAAAAATATCATATATATAAATCAAGGTGAAAGCACGGAAGTTTGAAAGGTAAGAAGGAGAAGAAATAACTAGCTTGGCATTTAGATATGTACTTAACCCCAGACAATTACAACTTTGCCACTTCCTTTTAAGTATTGAGATCAAACTGCTGCCTTTTCCCACTTTGATGTGGTGATTTCAAAATTTTATTTCCATTCTGAATCTTTTCTGACTTCTATGTTTCTCCCCCTCTTTACCTTTCTTCCTACAGAATTCAAGTTTTCATTTTATGTTTTGATTTGATTTTAAACCTTGTCTCCATAATAAAAAAACTACTTCTTGCATTAACTCCTACCAAATAAAATCTAAATGATCATGCAATGACAACTGAAGAGCATGTGTCTTTAAAGAATGTATAAATATATGTGCCACTCAGTAAGGCTGCAGATGGAAATACTGAAAAGGACACTAAAACAAGTTGCTACTACAACAGCCCAAAGGCAGACTGGAGTGACATGCCCAGGGTAAAGGAAGTATATGACAAAGATTGGAAGAGAACCCAACTTACAAACCCAGCTATTAAACTTTGGTCTTTTCTCATGGACTGCAAGGATATGCTAAAAGCAGTTACAGCATTAGGCATAAATGTCCTTTGGAAACTATCAATACTTTATAAAAGGCAAGAAACCTCCAAGGCAAACCCACACATGATATGTCTTTTTTCTAAATTATGAGTCCAGAGGCTCTCTAATTCACTCTGCAACTCTCTAAGCTATTAATAGAAGCTATTAACAGATTCACTTCTCTTCACATTTTTTCAGGTTTTGTCTGTATTGGCAGTATGCCAGTAAGGATGGTAACACATGCAAAGTATTTCCCTTTTTATAGGGCCCAAATACTTCTGCTGAAGATAAAAACACAACTAATGGAAGAAAATCCCATGGCCAAATTAAAGTAGAAGAAACAATGCACAGGGCCCAAAAACTTCTGTTGAAGATAAAAACACAACTAATGAAGATAAAAACACAACTAATGGAAGAAAATCCCATGGCCAAATTAAAGTAGAAGAAACAATGCATTTTTAAATATACAAAGCGTTACTATATTGAATTCTCATTATTAAAAATCCTAGGGTAATAATACAAGGATCTAAAACAGGGCAGTTATTTTATTTTGTAAGGGAAATAAAGATTCTTTTATCAAGAAACCCTAATCAAATTTTTCTTACATATAGTACACAAAACTCAACTTAGTCTCTCAAGAAAAAAGTCAACACCATTCCACACCAAATAACAGCTTCACAGAGCGTTTAAAGGTAGGACTCATCAATGTTTTACTACAAAGTTTTTTGAACCCACCATATACAGCAAAATTCTGGATTACACTCCAATTGTTTTCATGTTTATTAGGAAACAGAATTCCACTGTATTTTCGTAAACATCTGACCACATATCAGGGATGGCAAGTTATGCCATGCAAACCACATATGGCTTGCAAGAAATGGACATAGAGGTACAATGCATATGCTGTGCAACAAGCCTGGCAGCATTTTGTGTTGGCACATGGAGTGCTACATCCTTTTAATCCCCAGGTACAAGCTGCCTGTTGTATGTGGCTTTTGAACCACATGTTTATCTCAAAAGGAGTTAACTGGCTTGAAGTTCATTCTTCATAAATGAAAATCAGCTTGAAAAATTGCATTTTCCCTAGCAGAAGTTACTCCCAGGCCATTTTGCCAGAAGAGTTTTGTATTTCTTGCATCCAATACAGATGATGCTTGTTAGTGGAACAAGTGCACAGAATTGCAAGTCCCATGAAAATGATTGTCCACTGCCTTCACTGACAACGCTCAAGTCAGCAAAGACACAGTTACAGAAATGCTGCACTTGCTTCTTTCAAAGGTCAGGAATAAATGTAATGACTGCTCATCAAAGTACCTGCAGAAAAATCTTCCAGCTGGAACAGCTGGAAGAAAAATGTCAGTGCCAACCAAAGGACATAACTGCACGCCACAGCCATAACACCACGCCACAACCAGAACATTGTTCTTTGAGGTCTCACAGCAGGTAGCAAAGGAATGGACCTTTTTTTCTTTTTAATAGCACATTGTTTAGTTTATCTTGAACCAAGTACATTTTACCTGCTTCTGTCAACTGCCTCTGGGAACACTGCTGTGGCAGATATTCCTTTTAGCCTTCACTTTACATGGTAGCTTTTCACTCTTGAAGGAGGAGTAAGAATTAGGGAATGACAGATGCGTATCAAAGCGTGGCAGATATTCCTTTTAGCCTTCGCTTTACTTGGAGCTTTTCTCTCTTGAAGGAGGAGTAAGAATTAGGGAATGACAGATGTGTATCAAAGTGGCCATTATGAAAGGAAAACTGGACTTCTATTGGTCTCAGCCTTAAAATGCTGGGGGTAGCTGGGAAAAAGAGATGCTCGTGTAAAAAGAAGGCTATAAAAATCTCATCTCATTGAGGAAGTCTCTCCTCTGATGTCAGAGAACAGTCATGCCTTTAGAAAGGCTCATTCCATCCGCTGTTTCAGAGGCCTGCCTACAGTAGCCTTCCTCTGAAAAGGCTGTTTGCTGCTGTTAAGCAATCCATTTTCAATGAATTCACATTCAGAAGTAGTTGTATGCATTGAAAACTTGTAGGTAGAATTGCCATTATCTTAAATCCACCAGTGCCAGAAGTGCATAAAGATGGACATCAAACCTCTCTCAAGTGTCATACACAGACCATACTGAATATCACCACAGCCACTGCAACTAAAGTCTAAGATGAAAGCAATTTGCTGTAGATATGACAAAAATGTATTTACTACTTAAAATGAAGAAAACACAGAACCTGTTTGGGAGAAGACCCACTTTGGGCCATTTTTCAGTTCTGATTTTCAAAGGCTTTTATTACCAAGAGCCTTGTACCAACACATCAAGTTTCCAAAGAGCTGGCTTGACTCGCATTCAAGCCTCTTTGAAAAGGACAAGAGGTGACATATGGTGTAGTTAAAGATTCATTTTATCACAAGAATGATGATGCACTTACAGGAAGCCTGAGAACACCACACTGCCTTCAAAAGCCTCTGTGGCTCCATTGCATGGCATGGACTCAACTTCTAAGGGGCACCAGAAATGTGTTAATACTAATTCCAGCAGTCACATAATTATGACTGAACAAAGCCAAAGCAGCCCTGCCTACTGCAGCGTAATGTGACCCTGTTTTTGCATAGGAAGGGAGTGCCGTGCAAGCTTCTGCAAATGCCATCTGGCTTCTGCATTACGACCACAGTAACAGCACTCATCATTCTCTCTGTAGAACATATATTAATGAATCCAGAGAGCTGAAAGTAGCTTACAAGCCAGGATTGCTGTCATAATGCTGTTTCTCCTGGCAGTGAACACCTCAGGAAGGACAGGATGGGTGTGTGGGGAATCATAAAAGGGACAGATGAAGCAGGGGAGGAGGGGAGCTTGTTTAAAAAAATAGGGGAAAAAAAAAACTTGCTAAATGAGCACAGACTAAAATTTTTGAATTTTTTATCAAAGTCTACCAAATAAAACATTAACCTTCTCCAGCACCAAAGTAGCCTTTTATGTTGCATTACAAATTTCAGCACAGTAGACAACAAAACTTCACAGCAATCTTCAAGCTAAAAAATACAGCAGAGCTGTGAGACCTTTAAGTTCTGGTGAGAATTGCTATGATCAATTTCTTTAAGATAAACACTGGCATTTGAAGTCACAGGGGAGGGCTTGGAGTTTGCAAATACCAGGGCTTGTATGATTCATGAAATATTACAAACAGTGGTTAAAAATTTCTCTCTTAATGAAGTCATGAAGCATCTTGGGGTCTGGCACGTGTCCTTATCTTTACAGGCTACCACAGCAGTAGCTACAAGAGAAGAGTGAAGGCCAGATGACAGACTGGGAGCAAGAGAGGAGCCAGTGACCTATACAGTGAAGAAGTCAGATCACAAATGCTTTTACTGTTACTCTTAGCTACTTTTGAAAGAGTCATGCTGGTGGGATCCTGAATAGTGACTGTCTCAAGCATACTTCTCCCTGATAAACAAAACTGGTAAACTGGTAACTACTGAGGAGAAGAACACTGGTTTATACTTTAAAATAGGAAAGTTTAGAAGAAAAAAGAATCAGGCTTTGTAAACTGCTCTCCTACTGTGAGACCACATTTTTAAGGTGTTTTATCTTAATTCATAAATAAACTACTTTGTATTTTGTTACATATTGTGGTCTTTCAGGATACAGGAAGTTCATATGGTGAAAAAAAAAAGACAAAGCAAATCTAACAGTGGTTACAAACATGCAAGTGAAGTTTCACTAGAACTGCTGACAAATAGATGAAAACAATCTGTCCTTTAACATTCTCATGTCTCTTCCTTATCAGCACAATCACTTCAAAGCCAAACCTCCTGCCTCTAAGCACTACTGCTACCAAACAACCTAGAGAGAGAAAGAACAACTAGTTGGAATAAAAGAAGTACAGATGAAACAATGGGAAAATTGCATATTCATAGATGAAACAATGGGAAAGTTGCATATTCATTGGAAATAATTCTACCTTTAAATGCCATCATGAGATCTTCCAATTCAACTAAATTAACTTTCAACTAAATTTAACAGCAAACTCCAGAGCACTTGCTTTATGCCAATAGTGGAACAAGGTCACAGGCAGCCTGCAATGTCCCCATACACCCTTGACTTAGCAAAGCCCAAGCTGCTCTTCATTTCCTTTGGAACTTAAAATTAAATAAATAAGTAAATTAAAATGCCCACAGTCAGAGGACATGCTCTTAAAGTAATCTTGTAGGACCTGAAACAAGGAACATAAGCAACATTAGATTTCCATAAACACAGTGCACATGAGGACATAAACAGCAACACAGAAAACCTAAGTTAAACATCAACCTGCCGTTTTTATTTACTGTGTCATTTTCAAAGGCATGTGTGCAAGTGCCTATCATACCTTTTCAAATTTTGTCAGCAACTCGCGTAAACTGAAGTTTAGGCCAATCATCATTAAGCGTCTCCCGAAGCCTACATTTTCTTGGTATGTCCTCCAAGCCAAGTCTATAGCCTTCAAAAAGTTTCTTTCTTTTCCCACCTATACAGTCTCAAAATACTCCAAGTGCTCCAGTGTGTGTCCCTCTCCTGGGCTGTGTTCCCCTGGGAACAGTTGACACAGCGCCATCATCACAGTCTCCATGTCCTTATCCTTCCCATGGGCTGGGCACCCATGGGTGAGCCGCTGACACTGGGTGCTGCTCCTTGCAGGGCTGACCTGACCTCATGGCACTGTGGGGATCTCCTTGGCTCCACACCTCCCCAGGACTGCCTCCAGCTCACCTCAGCAATGGCCTGCAGGACCCAAGTGCTTCTGGCAGGCCTCAAGCTCTTGGTCTCAGTGACCCTGAGTGAGAGAAGCTATATCCTGCTGGTATATGACAGTGGAGAGGAGGAACACATCCTTCCATGCTGCTCCATTCAAGGGGGGGAAAAAAAATCCCCAGAGAAATTTCTGTCTATAGAAAGCATCCAAAACCAGCTTCTCAGACAAGTTAAAATGGGATGAGGCACACTTCATCCTAGGGAACGTGGTGGTGTGACCAGATGGGAGGCCATCTCTCCTCTAACTTCCTCAGAGCCAGCACCATGGGATGGTGCTGCTATGGCAGTAATCAGGCACCTCCAGCCCTCTTCACTTCGCCCAGGAGATGCTGCGCCACAGAAAAGCCAAGGCCCATTAGAAGTCGTCTAAAAAGTAGCTTCCTTTGTGCAAGCAAAAAAAAGCCACCATCCAGCAAAGGATCCTGCTGCAACCTCCAAAGCCTTCGCTGGGGATCTCCTCCTTTGGTGCCGCCTGCTCTGACAGCCGTGTGGTAATCTATCCCCGGCATTTGTTTATTATTGTAATCAGCATCCTCCCTTCCAGCAGCCCTGGTGCTGCTCCGAAGCCAAGCACACTCCCCCTTCCGGGAGGCCTCCTGCTGGAAAACCACCACCACCCCTGAGGCTGCAGAAACCCCAGACCAAAAGCCCTCACTTTTCCTTCCCCAGGAACAGAAAGGTGGCTGTTCAGTCACTGGGCAAGCTTTGGAGCTGTAAAAGCAACCAGTGCTGCACAAAGCCACCACGGGCTGGGGCTGCTCAGGAGGGCACGCTCAGCGAGCCAGATTGTTTTCCATATGAGCCTCTGCTCGCCCGCGGGAAACCTGACACCCCATGGGTGGCTGTGAGGAAATCAGTCCATTTCCAACCATTCCCACTGGAAACCCGTGTGCATGTGAAGGCCTATTTAAGCTGCTATTAATGCCTTCCGCACAAACACACATTACTCAACCACCAAAACCAGATTGAGTAATAGCTGCCAGCAAGTCAGTAAATGTATAATTAAAACCAAACCAGCAACCCATCACTTGCAAAACCCATTACAACTATTTCTCCTATGAACACATTGGGTATCACATGTTGCTTTTACTTTTATTTTATTTCACCCAACCCTCATATGAAGTACCAATGAATTCACCAATAACAAAACTGTCTCTAAAGTTTTTCTGAGCTAGTGGATTATACTTGTATATCTGCTATGAGTCGAGATTTCAAAAATAACTCTGAAGGGGAGAAAAAAAATATTGGCATTAACAGGATTTTTACTTGGTTTATTTGTACTTTGCCTCCTGTCTGTATGTTTTATGTGGGCATATTACACAAACTGCAGAAGTGCTTGCAAAATAAACTCAGGAAAGTTTTCCAAAGGTGACAGAACTAAACTAGCTTTATAGCCCATATAACAGATCAGCTTAAACAGCCTGAATTTATTTCACTGCTTCTGCAAGCAAAAAGCCTATTTTTCATGTTCACATACTATTCGCTTCCAAATTAACTACTTACAGAAGGAAAAATTACACATTAGAGTGAAAAAGTAAAACCATTCTGCAAGAGATATAACTAGAATCACTATTTTAGAATTTCATTTCTTCTCCTCAAGACAAAGTTTGGATCCTATTTCCCTGCACAAAAAGGCTTTCTGCTGCTCTTGGAGAAAAAAAAACCCTGCAAACCAGAAACAAACAGACTTTAGATCCACCTCAGAGATGTTAGTGCATATAAATAAAGATGGGTGTCAGGCTGGATTGTAATGAGGCTTCATAACTCCAGGACTGAATCCAAATACACAACATTAATTTTAGGTTTGGTCTCAGGCTTCATACTTAGATAAGTTGTTTTCCAATTTTAATTTGTCATTAAAAAAATCATACATTCTAGATCTTTCAGCACTATTAGATGCAAATTAAATACCTTCTAAAGTGCATGAGTACCATTTTGCATAATTCCATAAAAGGTTATCAAATATTTACGTATATACATGTTGTTGGACCAAGTCTTCCAGCAAAAGAACTTCGAAAATTATACTGAATAATGATTTTTTTCAGTTGCTTTCTCACATGAAAGCACACTGCAGTATGTGAGAAATTCTGAACGTGTACAAGTCAAAGTACCTGAAATGAGCTCTACATTGTCATGTATTTAATATAGCCTCTGCACAGCCAGCAGTTCTAGAGATATGACAATATTAGATCCTAAGCTCCAGAAGTACAACATACATTTTAGGACAGCTTTATGTGACTTATTACTACTAAAGTTTAAACTTTCTTGATCAGCTTCGTCATAATTTTCTTTTAAAATAGCTCTGCATACACTATTGGCAACAAAATGCATATTGTATACTGGAAACTACAGTCATTACACAGATGAAATATGTGAATTCTAGAGGCCAAAGAAAGTCACATTCTGAGAGTTTAAGCTCTCGTGGAAATACAGCTGAAAACAAGCACATCACCAACTGTAACAAAGTATCCTTCCAAAGCACTCTTGTAGCTACCAAGAGTGACAATTAGGAATTTAAGACACTGGAAACAATATACAGCTGCAGAAGATTAGGTGAAGTGAAGCTTTTTGTTACTTTTTATATTAGAGTAGTTTGGTACATTTTCTCATGTGTCTTAAATAAGACCATAAAACAGGATAAAAATAAAACCACCAGCAAACAGCCTTTTATAGCCATTGGTAATGTTATTAATGGCAGCCTGCAAAATGCAAGGGCCATTGAAAGAAAAGCACTTCTATCCATGGTAGGAAAAGGACAGCAGCCTGTGACACAACTACGATCACATCTGCTGGAAATTGTTTTTAGGTGTGGGTTCTGCTGTGCACACCCCACAAATCCAGGCTTAAGAGCCTCATCATTTAGCAGAGCACAACACAGAGATTATAAAACTAATAGCAGAATTTTACATCAAAAACTTTATTAGTGCAAAGAATAAACTGAAAGCCCCCTACTTTTATCAAGTATAAATCCAGATGCAACTAAATGTTAAGATACTGCAAATGAATCAACAAAATCAATTAAATTAAAACCAGGTAAGGAGAAAAAAAAGTTACTCCATTTCTACTTGAAAAAAAACAAAAACCTGATCAACTCGGAGATGATCTTATACACACCTCTAAAGTCCAACATCAGGAAAGATAAAAGTCTCTTACACTTTACTGTGTGAAACAACATTAAATATGTATGCAATAAAGAATTTACTTCACACTTGAGATGATGTGCAAAATATGCAAGAAAACTGTCATGCTAAACACAACTTGATTTTTGAATGCAAACTAAAGGAAGGGGAAAGGTTTTTTTTTCTTTTCCTAGAAGAAAAATGAAAAAACAAAGAGCAGCAAGAACCTTAAGTGTAAATATGTGAGGCTGTTTATACTAGGGGCATACATACATCTTATGTGACTCACAACAGCAAGTAATGACAACAGAAAGACAAAAAGAATAGTGTTGCCTTGTGTGACTCAGATGTAAAGGGCACAGAGGTCAATAGGTGGTTACAGAAAGTCAATACATCCTGTTTTCACTCAAGATGTGCAGCTCCAGGCAGGAACACAAAAAATCCACCATTTCAAAAGCACTGTGCTATATTCACCTGCCTTGAAAAATATCTGATGTCAATCTGATCAGACCAGGAGGGAGAGATGCCCTCTCCCTTCCTACAGCAGGTCAGCATTTACAATACAAAGTTAACACACTGCAGCAGCAAGGTCAGTTCTATGCTGAGGCTTATTATCAATGGAACCCAACTTAAAGGTTCAATTAAGCAGAGGCTCACTGATAACCTCTGTCAAAAGTCAAATCACTCAAGCAACATAGTACCCCAAGGACTAGCAATTCATCAGGACAAATGGACAGATCGAATTCCAAATAAAGAGCTACAAGAGGCAGGATAAGACAAAAGGAACATAAATATGATTGCCAACATTATCAGTTAAGTAGCTGTTACAGGAGTGACTGCAACGCAGATCATGAATTACATGAAAATTCCTAGAGCTTAGACCAAGGCACTGCAACCATTGGATTTGTCTTCTTTTCTTTCCCCCCTCCCCCCCCCTTTATAAATAAAGGTATTGGTTTGCTTTGGAAGATATAACTTTTTACAAGAGTCAACCAGTCACATTCAGTGGTTTACGTGCACTATCTGCCACATTCAATGACAGAGTTCTGCATTGAAGCAGAGAGAGACTGTGGCCTCCCTGAAACAAATGAGAGAATACTTTAAATCTCAAGAATAAAATTTAGTAGAATTCCAGACGTAATCTTGATGACAGACAGTGTTATATTGCTATGAAAGTTTTGTGGAGGATAGGGTGGTTTGGTGGTGGGCTTTTATGCTCTCTTGTTTTAACACATGAGTTTCAAGCTTTATGAACCAGGCATGATTTTACAACAGACACATGGCTTTCAAGCTTTATGAACCAGGCATGATTTTATAACAGTTTGGACTTTAATATAAACTGTTGTGTTCTTTGAACTTCCCAGAAGAACCCAGCCCTAAAACCAAAATATTTCAAATATACTTAAAAAAAAAGAAGGAAGTATCTCATACTTGGAGTATACCAAAAAGAAATTAGATGTCAAAGGGAAGTATGGAAGAAAAGCACCAGCATGACATCTATTTCATGCATAGGACAGTACAAACTTTACTGAATAAGAGACCGAGATTTAAATTCAATTTATGGGACTGACCAGAACATGAAGATTGTAATGACACTAAATGATGGAATGAAGTAGGCAGCAGACAGTATGGATGAAATCTGGCTTTTATGCCAAGCAGAAACTTCATCATCAGGTGTCACTTTCCAGTTAGCACTGGTGACTAAATAAAATTTTCCTATTTATCAGCTGTCTATAAAGACTTCATTGGGGAAGTCTCCTTCTAAAACAGTAAGTTGCTTTTCCTCCTTGTTTCCCTTCTTCAGGTGTATGATACTGGTGCTTGCTTGCAATAATCACTGGAAATCAGAAAGCATCAGGGCACCTTGTCTGTCTTAAATAGCCTTTTTAATGCTGTTCCCTTTGCGCAAAAATGAAATAAATACATTATCTTAGACATATTTATTCACATTTTTAATTAAAAGGGTAAAACGAAAAAGAGGGTGACTGCCTAGAGGTGATACACAACAGACTGCCAAAGCAATACATCCAAAAAAAGATTCTAAATCCTGCATTAACCCACACCCAGAGTAAATATCCAGTTTCTCAAGTTTGAGAAATGGGAATTCCAGTATTTTGGCCCAACCTAAAAGATGTTTGCCTTAAAAATTTTCTTTACTGTAATGAAAGCATTTTTATAGCTTTCTGACAACTCAGCACAATAAAAGCCTCATTAAATCCATGCATTTTCTACATCTTTAAAAGAATTTTCTACAAGAATAGCTTATTTATATATTTATTACTTAGTAAAGAGTACCCATCTCTTGAGATACTAAAACTGATCAATGAAAGGATGATTAATTTAGTAGTTTTTAGACAAGTACTCAATCCAAGTAGTGGAAAGACCACAAAAATGTATTTTCATTTGAGCTTATAATAAATAATTGATAGAGCATCTTAAATTCTAGAGCACTAACTCAGTATCTGTGGATTAAAATCTCATTCAAATAATGTATTGCAGTTTCCTTGTACTTTACTTCTTAGCAATAGCATTAGACTCAAGGGTCTAACATGGATTCAGAGTCATTTCAGTTATCCTGTGTAATTTATCATTTTGCCACACTCCAAGGTTAAGTACCTTCTGACTCAGTCTGCCCATATATTGTGCCCTAACTTGTCTTATATTCTCAGTTAACTAAGTGGCATTACCTTGCAGAAGGAAAAGTATTGCCTGGATCTAGTTGATTTGGGGGTTTCATGGGCTTTTTGAAAGCCACGGGGAATGGCAATCTCCCTATCCAATGAAAACTCTATTCACAGCAATAAAAATATGTTTCAGCTATAAGCTTATCAATAATCAACTTTTCTGCATTTGAATATTAGCTAGGCGTTTTAAGAGTTAAAAGTAATGTAATTGGTATGATTTCAAGCAACTTCTGGTCTATGAAGCATCCTTAAAGCCTTACCAAGAAATGTGCCTCTATGTCAACTTTAACATCACGCAAGAGAATGGTACGAAGGTTACTCTTGGGAGTTTAGCAAGAGGCCATCTAGTAAGAGGTTCTATCAAACCACAGGTCTATTTCCTAATCAAGCAAGAAATACCAAAGTATACCATTGCAATGTTACCAAAAAGGTGAAGGTTTTGTTTGTTTTCAAAGTTCACTAAAAATGATCAATGACCCTGAACTATGGGGATCTTCCACTAACACTTACTTTACATCTTTTCATGCTGTTGAAATTGGATCAAAGCAGAAACCCACAATGCTTCACCACCAAACTGAGCTTTTGCTGTGAGTGGAGAAAGAAGAGTATCTGATGAGGGGCTTACTTTAAAGGCCTTACGACTAATATCATAGGATAACCTTGTCTTCATCTAAATTAATTTTCAAACCACAGAATTAAACCTTAAAAAGTAGTTTTAAGATAAGGTCTAAGTGTTGTAGTGCAGAAAGAGCATTCACTCTTCTCATTAACTGTGTAATGATCCTCCAAATCTTCAGTTAGATAAATTAAATGAATAAATTACACTCCTGTATCTCCACTGAACATATGAAGAGAACAGAGTTTTTAATGAGTTTCTAATTTTTATTTTTACTGAACAAGTCAGTACTTATTAAACCAGTAAGTTTCATGGGTAATATAAAAAGCCCTAAAAGTCTAAGTTCTAATCAAGGTCAACAAATACTCAATGCTGTTAAAAGATGAAATTATTCTATTTTGTAGCCCACACAAGTGGGAAGAACCATATTCACATTCATTGTCTAGAGCTCAAGCACATGTAAGGAACACATGAGAGACATCTGTGTGCAGGAATGACAGTTCTTCTAGCCATATTTTTTATATGCAAGTACAATGAGAAACTAATTAATATTACTTTAATCAGTGGGATAAAATCAAAAAACTATAGTGCAACACTGTGGTAAAGAATAAAGTTAAAGTTGAAATTGCAGAGATTCTTTCAAAACACCTTTGTTTCTGAATTAAAAAAAAAGTTTCCAAGGCAGTTAGAAAGCACCACAGAAAGAGGGGACAAGCCTCCTCTGAAGACCTTTAGAATTTAAGAACAGTAAATAAAAGACTTGACTTATCAGAAGGCATCAAGGGAGCCAATCACTGTATGTTTTCTAGCCAAATTATATTAATTTAATATTAAATTAATTAACATTAAAGCTTCCAACAACCATTATCCAAGGACTTCCAAGGGAATACCATGTGCTCTTAAGTAATAGGATGGTTGAGAGCTGTTTTTCACATGATCCTGCTGATCTTTCTGGCATCTCCCACAGCAGGAAGTGCTCTCCACTGCAGTGCCTGAATAATTGGCCTACAGTCTTTGCTTCACACAGATTGTTTTGGTCTCTTACCTCCCTCATTTTTTCCCCTAAATTCAGTCTGTAAAATTATTCTTAGCATTTACCAGAGTAAGAAACTATGATAAAGTCTCAGTAAGAGGTAACCATTTAGACATACCTCCCAAAATCACACCATGCAGCTCCTATCTTGTTTCTTTTAAGAAAATTATACATGATTGCTAGTAGCAAATTCAAGTTTGCTTAGTGAAGTGTCAAATTAACAAAAGAAAATTTTGAAATTCTTTCTTGTGTGCTTACATACTGTCATCCCTTAGCACGAGGTAAGTTAAGCTCAGAAAACAGAGGGAACAGACACTGTGCAGATAGGAGGCTGTCACCACACTCATGCAGAGACTCAAAACTTGCTCCCAGCACTACTGCTGTAAGCATGCTTTTCTTCCAAAATATCCCATCTGATTTAAGTTATTAAGCACTAAACTGAATTTCTGCACAGATTTATAATCTTTATGCATTCTGTGTCATTTTGCTAATGGAAAGCTCTCATAGAGATCTTATCACTGGCCTATTGACAAAAGTAAAGAGCATTTACAATTGAAATTATGATAATATAATGTTTATTCTTGAAATAAAATGTAAGCTGCATTATCCATAACTGCAGCTTTTGTTCTGGTTTGAACAAGAAGCTTATGTAAATACAACCTGCCTAAGGCTTCTCTAGCCCCACTTTATTACAGGCTACTATACAGGAAACAAATAGGTTTTCCAAATTTATTCAGACAGAGCTTTCACTGCCTAATGTTAGTCAGAAGCTCCATTTCCATTTAATTATTGAATGCTTTTATTCTCATTTAAAGTCAAGGACTCCACCTAGTTTTGAGAAGCACCCAAATTTGTGCTGCAGGAAGGAAGTTGAAGATCTGTACACAAAAGCCTAAAATGAAGGTTAGAGTCAGCTTCACAAGGACACAAGAGCACGGGATCACCTTACAGCATTTGCAACTCAACGATTCTTGGTTTTTCATTAGGTAGTGACTTCTTGAAAGGAGGCTTTGGGTTTTTTTGGTATTTTTGCATCACAAAAAATTGACTAGCACTGAAAAAGTCTGGTCAGCATAAAGGAAAATTCGAGGAAATTAATTTTAAAAACATCCACTGCTTTACATTCATTCATACTGAGGTTTTTTTTTCAAATGTATCACTGGAAACTTAGAGAAGCAATTCCTGAGGATTCAGATAATAACTGTTTAACTCTAGGTATGAAAGACAAAAAGTACACCTGGCAGTCATACTGCTGAAGAAATATGAGTTCACTATATGTGTATTAGGACTTCATCCATTTTGAGTTCATGTAGGATCAAATTCTTTTGGTGCTTCTGCACACCTAAAGTCCCAACAAGCGGAGAAGTAATAGACGAAACACATACAATAAAACATAAAACAACAATTCCTAATAAGTTGTGAGGGTGGAAAAACCTAAGGCATACTCATGTCTGTGTTGAATAAATAATCACAAAAATGGCCTTTCTACAGAGAAGCAGCAGAGTAGGAGTAAGTGCCCTAGTAAGGCATGGCAGGTGAGCACACCCATTTTAAACACACTGATCAAACAGCTGTGAAGGCAGAGGCACTGCACTCCCCCCACCTGTGGAACACAGCTGGATGAAGGCTAAGAACTGACTAGTCCAGAGCAATAAATATTCCCAGAACAGGTCCCTTCGGCTGCTACATTTTCCATTTAAGAAGCTTGTGCTTGTCAGCTATTTAGTGATAATGTGAAAAAGGTTCAACATGGCAAAAGATAATTCACTGTAAAATATGCAAAATTAAAAAAAACACAGAAAGAAGAAAATAATAAAAATACATTTAAAAAATAATTAAAGTAAAATAAAATTTTAAAGCCCATCTAGAGCCTATTCAGCTAAAAAGTCCTGTGTCTTTGGTATATTTAGTAAAAGCAAGCTATAAAAACTTCAGGGCAGAAAGGCACAAGCAAATGTGCAAGCTGCCTCTCTCTAAGACACTTCTTTATCACATGTTGCTTGTGTTGCAAAAACACTCTGTTAAATGTGACTTCTTCAATACATTGAGCTATATTACTATTCTAGAGCTACTTTAAGAAGAACAGCAGCAAAAAAATCCCTCAAATTGACTGTATACTACTGCAGGATGAAACCTATGGCCTTTCACTCTTAGCCATTGTTTCCTTGAAGAGCAAACGAGGGCTATCCTGAGATACCAGCCAGGAATGGCTTCTTCAGGTCACTGGCACTTCCTATTGGTACTGTCATCACAGACCAACTCTGAAACTACCCTGAGACATCTCAATAGCTACCAAGGAATAAAAAACATCCACAGTTGTGCATACATTGTTTTCCTCTTCCCTCTGTGCTTTTCATTCATACATTGTAAGAGGGCATGCAAGGGGTAAACAGATTTGTAAAAGAGCAGATTTGTTAAAAAACAACATTGGCTCATCTGTCAGTGGTGCCAAGTACTTGCAGCAACCCTTGAGACTGTGGAACCTTAAAGGCAATATGCTTCTCAGCAAAGCCTAGTATTTATACAACTAAAGCTAAAGCAAACATGAGTGAAAGCTTGCCTGCAAGGAAATGAAGCCCATCAAAGAATAGTATTCTATAGCTCCAAGAAGTCACAGTAAATGACAAATTCTTCTTTTTATTGTGTCAGACACTTCCAAAAACAAAGAAATCTCAACTGTTACTACTGCAACTTAACACCTGCTAAAGGAATCTCTCACCTGTAACAACCTTGTGCATTTTCCTCCAGCGCTTGATAAAAGCCATGTTTTCTGAACTCACTCTTCCCTGAGAAGTAAGCCATGTGGTGTCTTTGGCCACCCCGCATTAAGGAACACACGAATTTGAAACTGAATGAAGTAGTTCTGAGCTCTTATTGAGGTCCTACTGAAATTACTACAACGGGGTAGTTCAAACCCTGCTACATAGAAAAAGTAGGTAGCACTGTGGTCAGCCATTTTTAAATATAACTTGAAGCAGTACCTAGGCCACGCTGTCAGACATGATCACAAATACTCTTTAATTATATGCTACATTTTATGCTTTCATTCAGCTACATTATATGCTGACAGCTGGTGAACTGCAGTTTTTGTGTACATTAATGAAATAACATATACAACAGCTTCCTCAACAACAGCAGAACAACTTTGCCTATAAAGACAACCCTTTTGCCTATAATGTTTAAAATGTATATCAGACGTTTACAGAGTAGCAGAAAAGATCACTGATGGAAATACAAAAACCAGGCATTTCTCAGAACAGGGACTCAAGAGGGACAATGGATTTAAAACTCAACACTTGTGCAGAGATGGAGCTATCTTACAGAGGGCCTGGAAATAACAAAAGACAAGTAGTGAATTTTTAAAGTTAGTTTTCTTTCTGTGACTGTTTACTGCCTGTCTAGAACAGCAGAGAGGAGAGCAGCATTAGCAATTTGGCCTAAGGTCTTCAGGGAAAGAGTCTCTGCCCTACTTTAACAATAGAAGTTGCTGAGGCAAATTAGGTCTCTGACAGGGATAAAATGAAGTTCCACTGTAAGCACAAAAGAGCTCCCATTGATTTTGGCCTTTTTCAGCTGATGTAAATAACCAAGTAACCATAAATTTGGCAAAGAATAATTGCTGCTTTGTCCATTACACAGTGTACTCAAAAAGGCATTTAAAATCACCTTGAGCAGAGGAAAAAGGAGAAAGGAAAGCTGAGCTCGGACAGTTCTTCTCCTTCATTAAACTCTATTCTACAATGTCATCTGCAACAACACAATTATCTTTCACTGAAAGTGTAGGAAGTGGTCTAAACATTAGGTTTAAAATTCCATGCTCTGACAGGGTCAATGGGCTCTTAATTCTGCCAAAAAAGGAATTTATGAAGTTTCATTTAACCTGCAGACTAACTCATTTGAAGCAAAGGTGAACTGTGAGCAGTGAACCTGGTGATGCATGGCTCCCAATAAATTTTTCTCCAGATAAACTTCCACATGGCTCCCCTTAGTCTCAATGGAAGTTCAGCTCATATTCCTGCAGCCTCGACACAAGATTTCTTTCACCTAGTTTTCGACACTGATTTTCTTTCACTTCTTGACCTGTATGCACAGGACTTTCTCCAGCAGTCATCTCCACTTCAGCCAGTACTCCAGTTACATTACAGGGTCCCAACAGGACTTCTCTTTATCAAAACACAGTAGTTACGTGCTAAGGCAGCAAACACCTTTCTCCTAAGTGATATGCCATAGGCATCTCCCAAGTCCAAAAGAACTCACTAGTCAATTTAAGCTGACATCCATGCCTGGGTAGTGTAGAAAGCAAATACATCTTCTCTGGATAGAGACTCTCACTATCACCACATGAAAATAATTTTCGCTTCAGAAGCTGCTATGAAATTCTTCCAGTTTTGGAAAAGTCGACAGAGTGGCCTTGCACAAAGCGTGGGTGTAACCTTCCTATTTCATGCAGACAAGAATCAGGAAGGCATACCCCAAATAAAGGGAGAATAACGATTACCTTTGTTATTTCAGGCTCTTACAGACTTGCAATCACCTTTTCAATAAAATCTGGTACCTCAAGTTTTATACAATGATACACTAGTACTGATATTTGCTTAAAACAGTTGCTGCAAAAAAAAATATGGAAATTGACAGTTGCATTTCCTCTGAGTCTAACCATGGGGATTATTAGCAAATCTGCATGGGTCATTGCATCATAAAGGGGCTACATTTACTAAATAAAAATCATTTCCCCACCACCACCTTAGTACTTTTTTCCAAGTAACTTTTTTTGTTATCTCAATGTAAGTTTTCTTTCTGCTTTCAGAAAATGGCAAGACACATACTCATACCTAAACTCAATTTGGGTTTGTTGATAATTCCTATAACAGTATTAGTAAAACTTCTGAATGGAAAGAAGGAGAACCAGAAAAAAAAAATTTAAAAAGGGCCATTATTATTTCATGAAGCACATTAAGCACATTTAGGAATGGTAGGTGGCTTCAGAGAATTTTATGTCCATTTTAGCTGTTGCCTCAATATCTCTCAAAAGAAAAAATGAAGTGGAGAAACACTGTACTGATCTCAGAAGAGCTCAGGTAGCAATAATAAAAAAAGCACTTTAAGTTGTCAGGAAAAGAAACACACTGCTTATAGCAGCCTTTATGTTAGAAAGCAATAATGCCTTGAAAAACATGTACTATGGCATCTGTGGATAGAAGAAGTACTATTAATTGCTACTTTTATTAAGTCAGGAGATTAGGGAATAACATGCTAATGAATGCTCAGATACCCAATTTAGGTTTATTTGCAAGGTTTTCAGTATGTCTGAAGAGCCTGCTGTTATGGCAGAACACTTACTAAAGAAAGCAAAATTAGTCCAAAAGATTTTTGTAATATCAAGAACAAAGGAAGAGACCAGCAAAACCTAAAAAACAAAAACCCAATGTAATTAAATTTTATATATTTCAACAATGACATTCTGAAAAAAAAAATCAGAAAACAGAATATTTAAAGAGTTTTTAGCTATTTCCTCTTGCATTTAATTTACATTGCAATACTTTAGCAAGTATTGCATGACATTGCATTGACTGTTAATTTGCTAAAAGTCAATACCTACTGAAGGCACATGACCCTTTTCACTGTTGCTTTCTTTTTTTCCAGGACGGAAATGATAGTTATGCTGATATGCAGCTGTTCTGGAACAATCAAAATAAAGCATCCAAACATCACACCCATGCTGCATAAACCTCAGTCAGTGTTCCTCATGTTACCATCTGTTGATGTTCTGAATGCCTAGATAAGCACCTGGCCTTGTTTAAAACACCACAAGACTTTTTTTTTCAACTTTTATTTTAACGGCTCTCAAAATACCCACTTTCAAAAAGCTCCATAAGAACAAAAGCAACAGCAGAAGAAAATCCTTCAAAAATGCACAAAATATGTGCAAAAATGGTCCTGCTTTCTAAATGAAAGCCCATGCAGACCAAGGTATGAAACATGATTAGAAGCACTAAAAAATGCCCAGAAACTCCAAAAATTCACCAACACTATTCTTCATCTTTAACAGATTTACCTAAAATACAGCATGGCAGCTTTAATAGAAATAGAGGTTCTGTGGAAAAAGTTGTTGAAACAAATGCAAGAAGAAAATTCTCCTTTAAGGCTTCATTACAAGAACTGAGATACTACAAATTAATGACTAAAAGAAATCTACACTGAATCCCCCAAACCCTTTGTGGTTTTAAGGTATCAAAGATGAGTACAGAACACAAGGACTGGAAATACAGATCAGATCCACCATCAGTTAGAAAATAAAGCACCAAAACTCAGCTGGCAGACCTTCAGCAGACAAACAAAATCATTGATAGCTTCTATCTCCATAACAAGAGTGACCCAACCACCTCTGCTGGGCATCATCTGCAGGCTAACTTGACTGATTGACTTTCAGCATTTCAAGTGGAAAAGCTAATTCTTCTTGACAAGTATATCAATCTAGAAAATTTCTGCAGTGAATTGAAGGCAGAAACCAATGACAATATTGTTTGACAGGTGAACCAGCACAAGTTTTCAGGATTCAGTTATATGCAATACATTTGACTACGCAAAATATCAAGTAATTATTGCTATTTTAAAATAAGACACACACTTTCAGTCTATTGTAACAATATAAAGATTCTGAAGAGGATTAAAGGGATACCTCTTACAAAGTCCTTCATATATTTCAAATGCTACATCTCAAAAACTTATTGGAGGTTAAATTACCATCTTGTTTATGCAAAATCCTTTCAATCACCCCTGAAGCTGAGTACTGTTTTCATTATTCACATCTCTGCTTAAAGGTACCTTATTTTAGCTGACATTAATTCTGCTGATAATAACAGCCTAACCAGATCATAGCTTAACTATTTTTAAAGTATTTTCAATTATTCTACATTGTTCAATACTTAAAAATTAAAAGTGAAAACAGTGCAGTTTTCCAGACAGATAATGAAAAAAAAATTATAATATCATTTTGCCACAGGAGCTAAGAATTGAACTTTTAATTTTTAAAGCTCCTATGTCCCTAAGAAGTATTTATGCTCATTTTGGAAAATTAAATAATCAAATCTATGATGCAGAAACTGTCTGTGATCAGCTGCATCATAACTGCCTTCTACTCTCTGAAGAGAGATAGGATATCCTTTAAGGAACACTAGCAATCAATGAAAAGTGGCATGTAATGACATAGAGCAGCATCAGTGGATGACACAAGTAGTCACTGAAATCCACACTTGGCAGTATAAGAATCTCTTACTCTGAACATCTCTACATTATTTGCATTTGTTTAAAAACACAAATAATTATTACTATATTTGGAGACATTTTAGTACAGTCACAAGAGATCTTTATTGGTCTTACTAAAATGTAATTACACTTGCAGGGAAGATGCATTTTGTATACACAATTCATTGCTGTGAGTTCCTTGATACTTTAGTTCATAAACCTCTAATATAGGGGACACTCCTAACCTAAAAAGGTTACACAATTGTGACATCCAAAACTTTAAAACTGTATTGCAGTTAATCATGTCATACAGGTGTGGGGTTTTTTGTAACCTACATTTTCTTGGTGTAATTTTCGTGATTTTCTACTTGTTTAGAATTTCTACTGAGTTATCGTCTTATAGCAGTACAGAAGCAGGAACTGCTGTTGAACCCACACTTCAAATGAGTAAGGGTTGTTTTTTAATATTTTTTTCATATATTTAATGTCTTATACCAGTACAGAAGCAGGAACCTCCGGAACTGCTGTTGAACCCACACTTCAAATGAGTAAGGGTTGTTTTTTAATATTTTTTTCATATATTTAAATTGGGAAAAGAGTCTTCCCTTCTCTGCAGCCTCTTTTAAATAACTGCTTTTCTATTTTTGGCAAATGTAGCACTTCCATCTGGAAGTGCTAAGATTTCATAATAAATGAAAGGAAGAAATGAAAGAATACAAATTGTGCCTTCCAAATTACTTGCAGCAGGTTTCACAATGTTCTCTCTCTCCATTGCACCTTTTAATGACACTTTTTAAAGTAATTCACAGACTTAATAAATCATATAGGAATACCTGCACCTATAGGGCTCATGCCAGTAACATGCTGAATACTGGAAGACCACAACTTTTTAATAGAAGCTCCACATTTTATCTTATTGATAAAAAAAATCTGCTTGAAAATCAATACAAAGTATACATTATGGATGCTAAAACCAACTGAAATTAAAGTATATTACATTTATTCATCCCCTTTTTCCTCCAGAGTGTCACCACACTTGTCTTAGGTGCCCTTATTTGTGCACTCAGATCAAAAAAACCTGTTTTGAATCAAATAAACCTGTTTTGGATCAAATTTTAACTACACCTTATAACATAGTTTAAATTCTCTTTCTGAGATATGCAAAATTTTCCTTTCAATACTGTAATTACCAAAACATACCCAATCCAATTCCATTCACTTCATATTATAGAAATGTCTGAAGAAACCATTAATTCCCATCATTTCCAACAGAGAAGGAAGGATAAAGGCTGACTTGTTCTATCAGAAAGCACAAATGATGGGTGAATCCCAGTAGAGATGAAAAAAGTGCTCTTTTTACAGTGATCACTTAGAGCAGCCTCCTGTAAACATTCCCCTCTGAGTAAACAGAAGCTACCAGACACACTGCATGAAGGAAGTTCTTACTGGAAATCTCTGTAGAAATTCTCTAGAGTGAAAAATTACTGGAATAGTATAAGAAACATTAAACCTAATTAAATAAAGATTATTTCAAATACAGTAAACACAACTATAATTAAGTAACTGTATTAGTCTATCAAAATTTATTGGAATAAAAATCCTTAAAGCCATGCCAGATGCTGTATTTGACTTGTTTTTCAAATATTTATTTCCCATCTTGAAGTATTAACTGAACACATGGGCATTCAAAGTTCTAAAACAACACAAAAATGTGTCTTTTAGGGAGAAGAAATGTATAGGTATTTTAAGGAAAAAGCTATATTTGACATCCACTCTAGTATGCAAAAAGCATTGTTATTGCAAATGTACTTACCAGAGCTGGTTTCCACTTAATGGGAGTTTTTAAGGTTTTTGTAGGTTTTTCCTGCAGTCTTTCATTTATTACTCCTACTTTTTTGGAAGTGAATATTGGAAAATACTCATCTCTAAAATACATTACAATTGAAAAAAATAAGAAAATATTTATACAAACTGGAGGGTGTTTTCTAATCTCTTTGAGCAATGGGCAAATTTTTCCTCTTTTTAGCATAGTGAAGATACTGTAGGCCAAGCAGCACGTGAAATCTGAGCTTAATTTGAGGATGAAGCAAGTGAGAGAAAGTTCAGGAAGTGTGCTCTCCTGACAAAAGAATGGATATTGACAGAAGGACATAGAGATAACTGAATGGCCTATACAAATTAGTGCACTTAAGCTCTGATTTACTGATGAAATGAGAAGCATGTCTCCTTTACCAGCTACTGCTTAAGCTTTTTCAAAGCGACAACTGCCCCACATGATTGTTATGTGCAATGTCCACCAAGCAGAGTTTGCTTGGCTGTCCTTTTCTAGCCACAGTGATGAATGACTGTCTCCTTTACCGGCTACTGCTTAAGCTTTTTCAAAGCAACAACTGCCCCACATGATTGTTATGTGCAATGTCCACCAAGCAGAGTTTGCTTGGCTGTCCTTTTCCTTGCTTAGCCACAGTGATGAATGACCCTGTGAGACAGACCCTGCAGAATTTGAGGAACTTTACAGACCTCTGACTGGAATACAAATGCCTCATTAAAAACTAATGATGTACAGCTTGATTAGACAGAAACTGGGAAGAGTGCACTGAACACACCCACAGTGATCCCTTGCAATGCCATGTGGCAAGTACAGGCTAAGAGAGAACCGAAAAGCTTCAGCCCTTAAGAGTTGATGGGAGCAAGACAATGGAGATGAAGTGAGATCAATTAATAAGAAGATGCAGCTGAGTTCATGCCAAGGGCATGGGATCACTAAATGAAAACTATTTCTGGAGGATCTTGTTCCACTTATATTCAGAAAAAGCAGTGTGAACTGACATTTAAGGAGCAGCCACAATGGGAAAGGAAAATTACCAGATGGCAGGAGCCCAAGGCCTCAGCCACCAGCTCCAGTTGGGAATTAAGGAAAGAAATCCTGCAGCACTGAAACAAGGAGAAGGCATTACTCATGTAAGAAAGTAACCAATTTCTCAAAGGAGTTTAGACAGGCAGGTTACTCCTCCAATCACAATATAACAAAGATATTTGGCTACTTTTTTGATTGCTGCAGATTTGAGATATGCAGCAGCCTTAGACATAGGAATCTTTCTCGTTGCTACATGCTACAAGAAAACTACTGCCATGAAAGCTGGGCTACATGGGGCACTGATGTCTCAGGGACCTGTGTGTCACAGGTAGAGAGGAAACCATCCTTTTCACATACCAACAAGCTATTTCCTGAGGTACCAGCAGTGTACCCTAACAAGTAAAAGACAGAGAGAAGCAAAACCAAAGTAACGCAAAAGAAAGATGCTAAAAACTATGAAGCAGTAGAAACAGTCAGCGTGCATCTCTATGGATTAGAGACAAAGGGCAAAGAAGGAAAAAAGAGAGAAAAAGCAAGAAGTGGTGGACGAAGTAGGTTTTTTATTCTTCTCTACTGGGTTAAAATTTAAAGAAAATTCAAGCCTTTACAAAATGTTACACTGCAAAGCATTATAAACCAAGTTATTCTGCTGCAGGAGGTTATAAAAATGAATTATACAAATGATTGAAGACACAAAGAAAAAATATCTTCCTTCTCCAGTATGTTTTTTTTACTGCACTTATTACTGAAAAATTTTGCTATATAGCCTGGCAAGAAACAGTGAATTTACCTATGCCATAAGCCTACTGTCAAATCAACTGATCATGTATCAGCATTTTTAAGAAATGGATGAATTTACAACATCTACAAAGGTGATTCACTGCAGCAAGACAAGCTCAGGTATACTCTGCACATATTAGATGCTTGCTGAAATAAGCATTTTCAACCAAACTCAAAACAACACAAAGCACCATCAAAGAAACAGCTGTGGGTTCTGTCTCAGGAGGAACAATATTAATTACAGCAGCTTAAAAAAAATAGCCTCCCTCTTTATTTTGAACATCATTAAACTTAACATGCCCAGAGCTGAACTGTTTTGGCCACTTCCGTGCCCCCCAGCACTTGGGTACTTTCACACCAGGGGCACTGCCAGCCCAGGAACACAACCCCCCCACTGCAGACAATTTTTCCTTCCCTTCTGCTGCCCTCAGTAAAAGATGGAGGAGAGCAGAAAAGCTAATATTTGGAAGGAGTTGAATGACCCTATTGAGTGGCTTCCACTGTGAAAAGGTTGCCAACAATCAAAGCATAACTGAATTGTTAAGAGTGAATATTTTGCATTCCTACATATCATTGAGGGAATGCCATTTGGAGTTACAAGGAGTTTGTCAATCAAGAGAGAAAAATATTATTGCTAATGTGAGATTGTAGAGGGGAGGAACAAGCATCTGCAAAGGCAGCCCAGACAGTCATACCAGGGATTGAGCAAAGTCAAGAGGCAGAACAAATGACAACAGTGGCAAAACAAAGTTCCCATTGCAGATGAGAAGGTAAAAAAAGAGTATTTTGAATGCTCTTAATGCATTTTCAAAAAATCTGCAAAAAGTGAATAGAAACAATTGTTCCTTGTCACTGAGGAAATGCCATGCATGAGCTTATGAATAATATATTTTAAAAAAGACCTGGTTTAGAATATAAAATACAATCTTCACTACCAGTGATACATACAAAAAATTCTCTGCTTTAGAAGATTATTCCACAAAACAAGCACTGTTTGGAATGCAATTGTATTTTCTGAAGCTAATAACCTACTCACAGTGTACCATGCCCAGCACTCACCTTCCAAATGTGAGCATGCAGCTAAATCAGAATATTTAAACTGTTCATGTTTTTGTCCATTTACGTAATACATGCTCTATGTATTAAATATAAAGTTTCTATTGTTGCTGCTTCTCCTACAAGTTACTTTCTATGAAAAAAAAAATTCTGTCTTATTTTAGATCATTACATATATACACAAGGAGTTGACATTAGTGCATTATTACAGCCACACATTTTGATTATGAAATCTTCTTAATCCTTGGAATTCCCAAAGTGCCAATAGGAGGCTTGCAAATTTCAAACACTATCCTTAGTGCATCATGTATGGATGGATCAGGATATTTCCTGATCAATGTGGTGCCATCAGCGTCAGACAAGTGCTTTGTGCTGTTTTGAGTCTGTGACATTTTGTATGCTTCAAAAACATTAGTTTAACACACCCCCCCCCACAAACAGAGTGAGGCTGAAAAATGCATTTATTACATCATAGATGTGTCATGACCTCAAACAGAAACTAGTTTTACAGAATAGCTTTAAATATGTTTGGGCTAGAACAAGAAGATTTACTCTGAAAACCTGAACCAGTCACCATTTATTTCATCTTTCCAAGGGCAACTCAGAACAATTAAGTTCTCTTTCTAAAGACTGAATATGAATTATCCTCTCATGGAGCTTGCTCCTTTCCATTAACCACATAGGAGAGACAAGGGAGAGACACATCACAATAACAAGATTCTAGCACAATTTGCTGATGGGAGTGATAGGAACAAACAACCAAGAAAACTGCTAAAGAAAAGTGATACCATTTGACCAAGAAGCTATTTGATCAAGCACAAAGAAATCCTCTACTATACAGGATTATAAATAATCCTCAGTAGAATTATTTCCTTAGTAGCTCAAATCTCAACAAAATAGGAACAAAACTCAATAAAATATTATTATTTAGTTTCAGATTTCAGCAAGTTTCATAATTTGGCAAATTTTTGTGATGCAGACTCTGACCTACAGTTGAGGAAACATTAAAACTGTTGCTGCATTTCATCAGAAAGGCAAAACAAAACTGACTTTGTTTTCATTTACATGCGAACACTTGCCAGGGGAAATTTTCTGTTTAGATTATCTCCTTAATTTGCATTATTCCTTTCCTAAGCAGTATCTTAGCCAAATACTAAACTGCTGTCATTTAGAAAAATGAGGAGCTTGAAAATCTACATTCTCCATTCAGTGAATTGTAATGGGACAATTATCAGAAAAAAATTTGCTCATTAAAAGTGAGTCCTGGGTCTGAACCACAAAGAAAACAACAGCTACAAAATTACCATGCAGGTAATCAACACTTTGCCTTTATCAAAGAAGTAGATATCCTACTGAAAACATGGAGGATAGGGAATGCAATCTTTGTAACGCTGAATCATGCATAAGAGAGCACTGCCTGCCTCAGACACTTTCAGAACTGAACCTTAAATACCCTTTCTACCAGCCACAATTTCAGTTTTGATTTCCAGGAATTCAGTGGAAGAGGTTATTCTATCAGGTTGCAAATGTCAAGTACTGCTAAAGATTCAAAACCCACGAGTCAAAGATAAAAGCTTAATAGTTGTCCGTTTCAAGGGCTTTTAGGATACACTTGGCTCCCTTTACAATTTTTTAAACACTTTTTAAATACAAAAAAGAAGAGAGATTACCACCTCTAATAACAAGCTCCCAGAGGAAAAGTAAAAATGTTCAGAAACTTGCAATGGTGTTGGCAGTACTGAGCTCAGCAGTAACCCAGTTAGGAAGGGATTAACTGAAAATATCGGTACACGGATGCATACACACTTCCTCCCTCCCTGCTGTGCTGAGTAGTTCTCTGAGATGTACAGACACCAGGCTGACTTCCACCTAGCAATTGAGGGCTTAGAAATTTCTTTGCTTGATATGGTGCAGAGGGGACAGAAGGAGATAGAAATAAACACTCAAGCTAAAGCAAACAACTGAGTGAGTTTGAACAGTTTTTGTTAGCTTTTCTCTTTAACTTTAGAGTATAAGTCAGTGTGTAAGGAACAAACGGAGCAGTTCTAGCAAGTGAACAATTCATTTATCTCTGTGAGCCTGTGCCAGCATTTCATACACCTAACCTGGAAATGCATGTCTAGATCCTTGCAAATCCTTTTCTCCTCTTCTTCTGTCACAAACTGTTTCTCAGCGGTTGGCTCACTGATGTCAATCAAAATACCTTTTATCTGCAGAGGACAAAAATCACTCCCTAGCTTAAAGTACAGCAAAAAAAAAAATCCCAAACATTAAAAGACTTCAACTTGACCAATTACTATTCCAAGACAGAATATAGTTTTGAATGAAAACCATAGCTTGCATTTCAGAGGATCAAAACAGGACAACTGACAATAGTGCTGTTCTATCAAATAAACGTACTCAATACAAACAATGTGAAACCCAAAAAGGTCTTCAGCTTCTTTGCAAGGAAGGAATCTACACTTGACTTCTGCTTTTAAATAAAGGCAGAACAGGTGAATGGATTCCCTTCTGGTTTAAGACAAAGAACAGGATACACAGTCATGAATGTAACCTGAAAGCAACTGCAAGAGGTCAGACTAAAGAGTACAACACCATACAAAAGCAGGAACCCACCCTTGACCCACTCTCCTTGTCTTCAATTATCACTAAGCCAGAGGACTTAATGAATCAGGCACAATCTAAACATCATGTTTAATAACCCTGATGAGCTACTTTTTCTTTGCCATGATTTTGTCCAAACACTCTAAGTTCATTTTTACATCTGGTCACTACACCCTCTCTCAGAAATAATTCTCTAATTTAATTATCTGTCATATGACAAGGTATTTCCTTTTATTTCCTAACTTAGTGCCTCATTAAATACCTCCTAATTCTCATGTCAGGAGACATAAGGAAGCAATCCTTCCCTCTTCATCTTCTCCCTGCTCTTCAAAGAGTTTATGTGGGTGCTCTTCAAAGAGTTTATGTGGGTGCTCTTCAATGAGATGAGTATGGGCCCATTGCTTTCCATACCAAGAATCATAATTTACTTACTTTCATCCCAATCTAAGCCTTCCAGGACATCCATTTGCCCTCCTTACTTTTTCAGTATCTTTTGTAGTTGAACTGTACTGCACCATACTGAACTTCTGAGGATAGGCAAATCCAAAAATCATAGTATTCAGGAACACCATTTACCAAGGGCATGCAGAAGTATAAATAATGCTTTCATTCTGTTCTCTTTTCTTTTATTAGAAACTATTAATTACTTTCAATTCCTGAAACTGTCTTTGCTTGTTTTTGTTTAGAATATTCTGTGTCTAAAACACTAAACTCAAACACAGAATTACCCTGAAGCTCCTTTTTTGAAGTGTAGCCAATTAAGAACCAATTACTGTTCATGTGTAATTAGGACTATTTTTTCTGGCACAGTCTTTCATATTCCATTTTAATCACCTTAGAAAGCACTGCAACTCTTTACGGTACATTTTAGTTTTGCTGTCTTTAATAAATATGTGTTGGCAGTACACTTCAGCCAACAATTATTCATCCTTGCTTTCCAAATCATTCACTAATATATTGAACAATACAAGTTCATCAAGAAACCTAATCCAAAAGGAGAGTCCTTCTTACACTGTGACAGCACAAGGGGATTTGGTTTTTTAAACTACAAAAACATCAACCACAGTAGCTTCCCCTCCATTTAATATGCACATATAGGGATCCATCAATAGGTTTTGGTAATATAAATATACGTGCTGACTGAATGACTCTGAATGGTGGCCTTTTTACTCCAAATTTAAAGCATTCTGAAATATTTTTGTGGTGTAGCATCTCCTCAAAAGCTGGTAGCTGTTTCTCAAACATGTAACAGTTATTTAATAGCTACCAATTCTATTTCTACAATTTTTAGCTGTACTATTGGTACCAAATACAGATTTGCTGGTCTGTGATTTCCAGGACTGGAGTTTTTCTTGGTTCTTCACTTGGTTGTTTTTTGGATTTTTTTCTAAAGCTACCATAACATTTGCCACCTTTCCACAAATGTATATGCAGACCAGTGAAGGACAAATATTGTGCACCAGAAACATCAGTTCAGCAATGTCCTACAAGCTTTGCATGACAACACCTCAGCATAGTCTGGTCGTTACTCATTTTGATGCACAGCACCAACTTACTAGAACTGCTTCTCCTGGAGTTCTATTTGGGAGAGACCCTCAGGCTTGCTCAGAACAGAAAACATAACCTATACCAATCCCGTATGCCTCATTATTTATAAATACAATTCACTTGCTCAAAAATGAAATTCAAACACTCAAATAGACTGGCTTTTTGGTTTTGTGTTGTTTTTAGTCAGAGGTCTAACTTATGTCTAACTAACTTATGGAATAATTATCAAAAAATTATTTCCCAAATCTCTTATCAGAGCAAAAATGCACAAGGGCAGAATCCATTTTCCTTCAAACTTATTCACCCCAGGGTCTTAGTCTATACCTGAGGCTTATACATCCCATCAGGACTAAATAAGCTAGACATAAACAATAAAAATAAATATTGTGCAATAAAAATTATTAGTGAAATACCCATACTACCTCTCCTTAAACTAGCATACTTTCATCTTATATAGATTTTGGAATAAAGCCCTCAGCTCTAGAAGTCTGACACAGAACAGCTGATTCCAGATTTACATCCAGTTATGTTCTCTGAGGAGTTATATAACAATATTTTAATGTAACAGAGGTGGGCATAAAGCCATCACAGTCTTTAATGTTACCTGCATTAGCTATAAACTCTTTGCTTTTGCTCATTATTTCAGAAAAAATTTCAACATTCAAGCTAGAATTATCCATTTTTATAGTTGGGGTTTTTTTCCCTTTTGTCTTAATAAAGAAAAAACCCCAAATTTAAAATAACTATAGATAAAATAACTAGAAGCAGGGGTTGGCTCCTCTATCACCTAATTAAAATATAAATCAACATCAAAATACACCAAAATTTGACTATTTCTTTGAGGATTGAAATTAATAATAGATGTGTATATAAATTAATGACTAAGTAAAAGCCAGCATGTCCACAGACAGAAGAAAATAAAGCTTTAGGAGCCTAAATACCCCAAATTTATGCCCAGTCTGCATGTGTTTCAACCTGGGTACAGGCTTTCCATGTGGAGTTGAGAATGCCAAAACAAACATAACTGGCAAAGAAGGAATAACAAGACGACAGGCTGGACCACACTGTGGAAACATCTCCAACAGAAAAAAAAACAGGAAGAGCAGGTGGGGAGAATGGAAACTGGATAAGGAACCTCGAGGGAACCTGGGACCTTAACCCTGAGGGTAAAGAGAAACAGAGAGAGGCATGACTGGCAGAAAAGCAGACTGAGTTAGGAAGCCACAGCAGCAACACCTCGACATGCTAAGGAAGATGACCAGGATGGGAACAAGCCACCATGGAGAGAAGACAGGAGGAGGAAGAAAATAGGTCTGTGAGGGACCAGCTGGAAAGATCAACATTTGCAGAAGTGACTAAATGAGAAATGCTGTACAAAGCCTGCAGCAGAAGACAAGTATGGCAAAAGACCTATCCTTCAGTCACCTTCTTGTCAGCAAAAGAAAGGAAGGTTATTCTAAAACAACTGGACTAGATATTTAGTAATAGGATTCCTTGTCTATACCTAGGTTCACAAAAATCCTGCAGGATGTTTGTCAAAATCACTTTCTACCAATTCCCACATTTGCCAAAAGAATCAAAACCACTTTGCTTGTGTTCAGATGCTGGTCTGTAGACCCCAGGCACCAGTCTGAAGGCTCTGCCAAGAGCCTGCAGTCTCAGATAAAGTCAGTGAAAGGTGTTCCATGAACAACAAAAAGTTTAAAAAGTGCAATCACTTACAACACAGATAAGCAAGAAAAAGCATCTTCAAGGATCCAGAAGCTGCTGCATGGCTTATCTACTTCGTTTCTAATTTCAAAACTGAGTAAAGGGTACATTGCTCAGCTTAGCAGACAACTTCACTGTATTTTAAACACCTGGGTACCATATGGCCACAAATAATGTTCTACAGCATTGTAAAAAATGTGTCTAACAAAAAATACTGCTCACAAAAGATTTCAAACAGCATGTTCTAAAAAGTAATTGAGCCCCATATGAAACTACAAGGAAGAGAAAAAAAAAAGCCAGACCTCAGCAGGTGTTTAGTGAGCAAGTACTGGCTTTTGCACACTAAACAAAGCAAGAGGAGAGTGGAAAGATAGCAAAAACATGTAATTAAGGACTCAATCATAATGCAGGCATACAAGGGAGGGAAATTAAAGTTACATGATTGATCTTAACTAGCATCTCCTAACTTTATTATTTAACAAGACAATATCAATAATGTTTTCCTAATATTTTGTGTGTGCTAGAAATTCATAAGCAGAATGAAAAAAAAATGAGTCAATTCTCCGGCCTCTACAATCCTCTGGCTTGCCTTTCAAACATAAAGCCACAAGAAGTGAGGCTGATGCTCAGACTTAAAACTACCAAACTTATTCAGCTTCATTAACTTGAACAAAGGGACACACAACAGGAAGAGATGGCAGGTCAGGGAGCACCAGTATTTCTACAGAGAATACACAGACAGATGTTCTCAGCTGATTTCTGAGTTCCCCCAAGTGATCAAGAGGCACACATCATATTCAAATCTGAGGAACAGAGCTGTACCACTGTAGTACTAGGAAAAATGGCATCCTATTGTACGACAGACATCATTAAATGGTATTTATCATACTCAACTTCTCAGACAAGAAGGATGGTGGCCCTGTCCCCTACCACTCTGATTACATACCTAAGTCTATCCACCCACCTCCTACTTTGAAATTTGGATTAATCAATGCATGGAAAATATTTTTAATCTGTTTGCACAGCACCTGCTTCAGTAAGACTGAAGCTGTCCTGATTAAGAGCACTGTAACATCAGTGCTTCTCCTGCTCCACTATAATATTGCTCTTGCACACTAGTATAGCAGACAGGCTGTGATGCAGACCACATCTATATCAAGAAGCACAGAAATGCAAGAGGAACAGACCTGGGGAATGCAAACGTTTGCTATGTGTCCTCTTTCAGTGCTCAGGGCTCCAGGCTAATTCTTAAACGACCCTAGAGACTGTATGCCTACCCGTGCCTTTGGACCATGCTTTGGTGTGCCTTGGGACTTATCTTCTAGTGCAGTTTCATCCAGACCAGTTTCTGCACTTTAAGTTCTGCACTTGATGATATAACCAAAATAGCAGGGACAAGCCTGCTACAAGAGATCTCCTGCAAAAAAAATTTCTGATTTGAACACAGAGAGCCATATCACACTGGCATTGAACAGCAGCTACCAGCTTCAGCACTCTATTTCACTCCAACTTCCTACAGTTTTCAAGACCATTCCCTTCTTTAGGGGAAGGATCATTCCCTTCTTTCTAAAGTTTCCCTTTAGAAACCTTTCAGATTCTGCTGCTCTGCTGATAAAGCAGGTAAAGCGTGAAGTCTTTTACACAGTATATGAAACTCATTAAACTTCTGTTGCTAAATTTAAATGTTGTACAATCAGAAAAACCCCACATGCAGCTGAACACTCACTCTATGCATATGCAGCACTTGTATACAACTGATTCATTTCCATGTGGAACTTGCAGTATTAGTAAAATTAGCCATTTGAATGCCAGAGTCATTTTTGCATGGGGAAAAACGTATTGAGTTAATAATAAATAAAACTGCAGTAATAATAGTTCCTATCTTTATATCTGCCTATATCCAAAATTTCTTCATGGACGTTAACATGCAATCCGTCCAGGTTTTTTGTTGTTGTTTGTTTGGGGGTTTTTTGTTTGTTCGTTTTTTGGTTTTTTTGCCAACTAAACGCTCCTTACTATAAAAATATAAAAAAGGGAAACAAAACCAGAGAATTCTGAAAGAGTTCTGGGTTTACTTGCAGAAACTGGCAGGAGCTAAAACAAAAGAAACCCATCCTATTTCAGTGCAACAAAAATGGAGACATTAACTCTGTGGGTATATTTTAAAGGCAAAGATTTTACTTCTACAGCAATTATACCTTTCTATATTTTAAGAAGATGATTACTCCCAGAGGGGATCTGAATTTGATATTTAGCTGACTAGGACTGGAAATAATTACTTCTAGACACTTTGAGGGAGATAAATAAAATGCTTTCATTCATAGCACTGCACAGTTCCTTTGTACATGCAGCATTTGGAATTATTTGGGTAACAGACAATAGCCTATAATTTACTCTTCACATATAATGAGTGAAAAATAGCAATACCACATGAGGCCGCAAGATGTAGAATACTTGCAATGGGACTAAGAAAGCAGGGTACCACTAAGTTGAATTTCTTTTCTCAAGCACAAATGGCTTGAGAACTATATTCCATAACACACAGTATTTGCCAAGACTTGTGTTGATACTTTTAAGTGCCATAGTTTAAGCAGTTACTACTTTTGAATGTTTAACTTACCAGAAGTTGTGGCTGAAGGCTATTTCAGTAACACTGCACAGACAAACTACCTTATTTCCACCCAGCAGCTCCATAAACAACAATGTCATTATCCTCTCAGTTATCTGTGACTATACCATGACTTGTTTTAAATCAATATTGTTCCATCCCTCTAGGATATTCATTAAGTAAATATATTTCTCATGAGCTGCTAGGAAAAAATCCTGCATTACCATTCTTTCCTGTCAGCTGCAGAACCTCTTCCTTTCTGACCATCATATTGAAATTCAATCTACTCAACATATCTGGCACAAAACAGTTTCTTCCAGTGCTCCAAACAGCATGACCAGTGATTGTCTCAATTTTCTTTTCAAAGAACTTTCACATACTGTTTGGAGACTCCTTTCAATCCCCAGTTTATGCCTTACACCTAACTTCCCTACATGGACACATGGGAAGGATTCCCATTCCAGCAAGCTAAGCTCCCCTACTTACAACTTCTTGCTTTCTATTGCTAGCGTCACTTATTTTGGTTCTCTTGCCAAGAACATAATTTAAAAAGTCTGCCAACAATGTGTTTGCAACCAAGTGTAAAAACAGACACTGCTTGTTTAGAACAGATTCTCTCAGGTCATGTTTCACAATATTTATCACATGCTTTGATTAAGACTGCAAATTTTTCAGGTTTTAATTTCTCTTTCTGTAAAGTGCCATTCTTATAATGCACTATAAGTGCTAAATAATGATTAAACCCATTAATTTACTGCCAACATAAAAATGCAACTGGATTAAAGTTGATTAATTTGTTCTAAACCCCAGTCTGATTTGGTGGGAAATAATATCTAGGATGGCTACTGTCTTTCTAGGTTGGTTTGTTTTCTTTTTAACCCACAGATTAGCTCCCATATTAGTACCTTGTTTTTTCTTGTAAAGAATCAACAAGAAGCCAATTTTATGATAAATTAGCTTTTTCAGCAGATTAAGCACTACATCTTCAGCAATACTGAACTGTGTCAATTTCCACAGACATATGGTGGAATGAGCCAAAATATACAAGGATCTTTTGGTACAGCTGCCCAGCATTTACACATCCCCATGTGCATATTATTCACAAGTGTCTGCATCTAAAATGTCATTAACATTCTCGACCAGAGATATATTTTTGCAAGTGCCTGTTTCAAAAGCATCATTACAATACTGATGAAACAACACAACACCAAGCTTCTAAGTTGATTTTAAATCAGGTCGTGTTCAGGTTCAAAAAGCTGACAAAATCTCAGTCGACACTGGTGTCAGCATAGAAGGCAACAAAGCACACTGAAGTGCCTCTGCTACATCTCAGGAAAAAGTAAATCAGCAGTCGAATCCACAAGCAGACACACAAGCTTCTGCCAGCTTATTACACCTCTTACATCCAACTTCAAGGCAGTCTCCAGTTCTCTCCAGTTTTCCTTTAATCTCTATCACTTTTTGTAAATAATTCTTCCAGGCTATTAAGTGACAAGCTATCAAAGACTAATTAAGCAGAGGATTTTAATAACCAGCTGGACAGCTTGAGTGCTAAATTTTGTAGTTCTCAGGTGTGCTTGAGACACCTTGATGTTGTTCATCTTTTTTCCAACACAAACGCTAGGTTGACAATCTTGTCTTACAGAGACACGCACAGAACTGCACATACAGATCTGTATTCAAATTTTGTATTTACTTGGACTTGTCACCAAAACCCGAAATAAGAGATTTGTCAGTACAATAAGCTCATTGACTCTGCAGTAATATTTAACAGTGATAAAATAATTATACTGCTTATAGTCATTCAAGAGCTCACCAAAATCAGATCTCCCAACCCCTGGAATCTCAGCACAGATGATCTCCTGACTAAGGTCATACTAGCTGGGGTGGCACAAAATGTGCCTCCCTCCACCCCAGGAACAGCAAAACTTGATGCAAGAATCCGTAGCACACACTCACTGCCAGGCAGCACACTGCTCATTGGAGACTGTTTGAGCCTTCCTGCCTCCTGGCCAGCAGCACACAGCAGGACAAACATCTGCCTGAAGCTATGGCACAGCAAACTCTGGTGTTATATCAGTGAGAGAGATTGTATCAAAGCACTGGGCTAAAGCAGGTGAGAGTGAGTGCCTTGCATGCAAAGTCAATTTCCCCCACACTTAAGAAAAATATATGCTCACACACACATCTAATCAAAACCTGGTTTGCCCTTAGGTAAATGCAGTAATTTAAAACAGCCATTTTATTTTTGTAAGCCAATCCACATTTTCTTCAAGGGTGTCATGATTTCTTTCATATATCTGCTGCCCAGAGAGATCAGGACTCTTTGGAGAACAACCTATGCATGTCTGTTGCACTTGAACTTACTGCACAAACTCTAAAATTGTGGTTTGTCAGTGACATTTTTGTCAGCTGATCTGTAATGACACAGCAAGAAACTCAGCCACCCTGTACTGAAAAAGAAAATTGCAAGAAAGAAATCACATCACAATCCAAGTCACTGGGATGCTGTGCAAGACACACAGGATTTTTATGACAGTCTCACCCTACAAACACAAGCGGAAGTAGCAGCAGAGTAAAGAATCAAGAAACACAATGACAAAAGGACTCAGTAAACTGAGGTGCTAACATTAGGTAAGAAGAAGAACACTCAGTTCAGGAGTAAGCTTTTCAAATACAGTAATAAAAATGATAAAAAAACACCTGAATGCTAACAACTCCCTACCTCAAATCACTCTCAGGAATCGCAATTTCACAATCAAAATAGTTGCTACCCAAATCCAGAATCCATGGTTGCAATTTAAATATTGGGCAGTAGGGAATAGGAAAAACAGATTTGGCAACTCTTCCCTTTAAAAAATCTAATACCAGCACATTGAAAGTGAACACCATTTTGAAGACATCTCCATGAGTGAAAACTTCTAGGAACAAGGAATATACTAAAGCTTTATGGAGACTTTAAACAAAAACTAGCTCATTGGCTGAGAGGGCAACTTTTTTTTTTTTCCTTTTCTTTTTAAAACACTGACATGTAATACATAAAGTATAAACATGAAAAGATGACAAGTTATTCTTACTTCCTTGGAAAAGAGTAGGATATGTGAACTGATGTTACCTGCCTGGCAACACCACAACGTACTCTGCCCTGCAGATGGAAGCACTTAATCTAGTGCTGAACATTCTGGGCACCATAAGAACACACATTCTGTCATTTAGATACAGCTCTTGCCTTTAATGACTCTATCTGTGCTCTCTATCTTAGAATAGAGAGCACTCAATTTTGCATGGTGTTTTCAACTTCCAACAACACTACGCAAAAGAGAGTCAAAGATCAAACTTGCTTAACTGACAGCAGGCTACAAACTTTCAACCCAAAGTGAGCACAAGCATCAAGACCTGACATTTCTGTCAGCTAAGACACAGTGATGACCAATCAGATGAACTACTGTTTAACTTGGGTCACAGCCACAAAAATATTTCCTGAACAACAGCTCTGAGTTAAAAACACAAAGTAGCACCCATATGTTGCTGAACCTAAGAAACAGACAAAGAAATTAAATCTTACTATTTAGTTAGTGATTAAACTTATGATAAAACCAGGGAGCAATAAAGTTTCTTTAGGAAGGTGGTAGAATCTTACCAATCTTCATTAAACCATATGAGATGGAAGGCATTTCCTCTATTATCTTCCTAAAAGTAAATATTGTGAGTCAAATGATTATTGTACTCATTTGATTAATTTGATTTTTAACAGGGGGCCAGGGAAGAAAAAAAACCCTATTTTTTTATTTCTGAAGGTATAATTTACTTAATAAAGACCTCTAGGCAGAAACAGGTCTACATTAAGCTCCCTGCCCACTTTTGCTGAAGGCCAAGTATTTTCTAAACAAACACATATGTCAACTATAAAGCATGTTTTTTAGATCTTACAAGCATCTTCGTTTACTTTAGAGGAACCACCAATCACTGCTCAGAGATGGACTGGGCATTGGTCCACAGGCAGTGAACAACTGTATTGTGCATCACTTGTGCTTTTTTTTACATGTGGTCTATTTCTACCATTACTATTATTTTTACATTTAGTAGTACTAGTAGTATATGTTATTATCATTAACATTATTGTTAATGTTATTTGTTTCAGTTATTCAAGTGTTCTTATTTTAACTCAAATGTTTGGGTTCTCTTCCTGATTCTCCTCCCCTTCCCATCAGAGTGGGAGAGAGCAAGCGGCTGCATGATGCTTAGTTGCCAGCTGAGGTTAAACTACAGCTGCAATCATGCAGTGGAATAAACACGACACTGGGTCTACAGCAATACATTACAAATTATTTGCTATTAGAATATAAAGAACAAGCAGAGAGAAGACTAAAAATTCCCTCTTTTCAATGTATTACACAATCTGAGACAAAGTTAAACTATAGGGCAAAATTATTGCGTATTAATGCCCATGACAAGCAAGGGAATACTTGCTTCAGGAACCCTTTGACTGTTCTGATTCTTACATGATGTAAAGACATCCCGAATCAAGTTGACTTTCAGGCATTAACCTGGTCATCATTAATAAGTGTCAATCTCATTTTCTGCTTCCTTGCTTCTACCCACACCCAGCCTTCCTGGGCAATACACTTTCTCATCTGATCTTTCTCATTTCAGTCTCCCACCCACAGATTTTCCTGCATTCAAATGTCCTGAAGAATCAAGCAGACCATGAGATAAAAGGCAACATTAATCAAGATAAACTGGTATTTATATAATTTTCTTATTTTTTACTTAATATTGCAGAGACTGTTGCTCTCAAACCTTCTAAAAAATGAGTACTTAAATACCAAAGCCAGAATTCAGTGTGTCTCCAGAACTGTTTAATTACTTTGTAAAGTTATGCCTTGAACAATACAGAATAGAGGGCCTGTAGGAAGGAGTCAGGCATTAGATCACCTTTCTTTGCTTCCTTACTGTGTTATCTAACTAAACTAAGTTTTCTACATTAAGACACATGTACTTAAAAATACATAAATAATGCCTACACATTTATTAAAAAAAAAAAAAATCATTCATCTGGTCTAAGCTTTAGTTATGGACATTCATGGAAAATTTAGGAAAAATAACATCTATCACAAGTCCTTCATTTTAGCATCTTCTTTCATCCAAGATAAGTGTCACTATTACTATTTTATGACTGGGAATGAATTACCAGAAAATCCAGGACTTGAAGCCTTTTAAGCGGCTGATCATCAATTCCATGTGAGCTGGTAGGTTACCCACTGTGGAATGACTGCAACCCAACTCCTGCTTTTTTGCAGATGACCTATCACACATCAAACCCATACAACAGACCAAGGATGATCTTTAAAAAGGAGAAATCTGCTTACCTAAGCCAGGAGTCATAAAAAAAGCATGGAAAAGTGAGAATCTGAAAGCAGATGTATCAGCAATTCATATCCTTTAAGACCATGTGTGAGTATTTATGTCACACATTGACAGGAATTGTACAGCTATAGTTCTAAATGATAAAAAAGTAATTTTTTACTTAATATATTAAAAGTTTCCACTATTTAAACATTATTAATACCTTTGGGGGTGGTTTTGCTTTTCAGATTTTTTTTTTTTTAGGATGAACAACTTAATCTTCAGCAGTATCACAGCTCTGTGAATTTAGTCGCTGTCTTTCATAGCACAGTAGGGAGGAAAACCCTAACCTGTGCAGTCTTCACAGGCATTTGACAACCAGTAGGCCACTCCATCTTCACAAACAGCTTTTCTTTATTACGTTTAAAATTTATAGAAGTGGAAAAATGGAGACAAAAAGTTAGTTTAGATTAATGATGTTAAGTGACTTGCTTATTTGTTTTGAAAAAGCTTTTCAATTATAGACTACATCCACCCTAAATAATGAAACACTTAAGTAATTTATTATTCTTTACTGAAGCTGTAAAAATATAAATCCCTATTCCCAAGTGAGTCAGAATAATTATAAAAAAGGTAAATTTCATTTACCAGATGTTAAATAGTGACTTCCAGTGACACCTCACATAGAAGTAACCTACATCTTTTTAGATGGCAAGCACCCCATGCATTCATCATAGAACTACTTTAAGATAGACAAGCTTAAGCCTTGTTTTTATTATTTTTATTTTCAATAAATTCTGACATAATTACCAACTATAAATGCTGTTATTTCAAAACAGCAAAACAGTAAACTAATAATTAATTCTTAGTACATAAACTGAGGAGCCTAAAGTGAGAGGAGAGCTAAATAGTTCTTTAGCTGTCCATAGTAGAATCTTGCTGCTGCATGCAGAGCTTTTTAATCATGCACTCACAGACCACAACTGTAAAACAATGTGAAAAGACACCAAAACTTCAGCAAGGCCAATTAACAAGATAGGCAGAAAATTATGACCACCCTGAGCTGGAAAAAGATGGCATTTGTTTCAAGTCTGCAAAATGTCACCTCCTGTTGAGAATACAGAAAACACAAATGAGCATTCTGATACATGAATACGAGGGAGGAAAAGCACAGAAAAAAACCCCACAACACCACCGCCTTATACCTGCTCAGACAATAAGCATCCACACACAGCCATCCACTTTTAGAAGGAGGGAAAAAAAAGATACCAGAGAGAGACATGAGCCAGGAATTCCAACTGAAAGGCTCTGACAGTTTTTCCTTTGGTACCACCTCATGGTTTAAGCCTAAGACTTTAGCAGAGCATGCTCAACTTTCTCTGATTAATTACTTGTGTTACTCTGACTCCCAGGAGCTTGGAGCCAAGAATATCAACAAGCAGAGCACCGAACAAGCACAGGCTGTGCAGAGGTTGAAGGAGTGCAGAGGCTGAAGGCAGTCTGTAGCCCAAGCTCAAAGTGAAACACAGACAACTGTGAGACTGAAGAGAGACCCTCAATACAAGTCAGCATGAAAGGCAGCAGTAACAAGCAGCAAGCTTCTTTTAGCAGAAAAAGCTTTTCTGAGGCATGTTAATCCTTTATAAAACAGATATACATGGTGGAAACAAAACCAAAGACTACCCTCCTCTGAGAGGCACCAAAAATAATCCAGCTTGTCAAGCAGAAAACATATGACAACAGAACACAACTAACAAGAAGGTATAAAAACAGCAAAGCATTTTCAGGGTAGCACAGTCAGGTTAAAAGCACAGTCAGGTTGATTACTTAAATCTCTTGGATCTTCTTACTGTTGATAGTTTATAAATACATTATCCATTTATTTCCCCTTATTTTCACTGCTGGAATTAATTCAAAGAAAGATTCCATACAGTTTACAAGTTCCAAACCAAAGATTGCCAACCCCAGAACAAGCAAGTATTCTCTGCGCACATAGAAGTATTCTCATCAAAAATCTCATTAACCTAGCCTTCAAAATTGTTCATTATTATTAGGTTTCTTAATTGAAGTATCATTTGCCTTAGTTTTTCATATTGTAATTTCTTAAATAGCTGTGCATGTCTGATTTGTATTGTGTATTCCAGAAAAACTCAGTTTGTGAGCCACCATGGAGCTTTTCAGAATTTCTCCATGCAGACCTAAAAGATGATACAGTGCCTTGAAACATTTACCATCTGCTTAAAAAATTTGCTACGTACTACTAAGCCTTTCACAGTCTTTAAAGGTAAAAATGCACGATTTCATAATCCTTTTTAATTCCCTCCACTTAAATTTTCCATGCTTAAAGTGATCAGAAGAGAGGTTTTGTTATGGTTTTATTCTTCTTCATGCCTGTTTTCCAGGCATACACCATTCACTGTCAAAACATGTTCCATAATATGCTCAGTTTCGAATTAGCAAAAAAGGTTCCAAAAATGCCATCTTTTCCATTGTGAATGTAATTGAGGCAAAATCCCTGCCTTCTTTTTAGTGCCAACTGGCCACATTATCATTTCAGGAAGATCTACAGACATCCTTATGTAACCAACCCTCCTTGGAAGAGTGACAGATAGGTCTCATTCCTATTAGATATCCCTCATTTCCACACTTGCCTGCAAGTATGAAGACATTACCAAATCCTTGACTTACAATATAGGTGGTGTTTGTTCAAAATAGGCCCCTGCTTTCTCTTTTTTAACTAGATATTCAAAAACTGGTACAGGTGTCTGATATACACCTTAGTTCAAGCATTCATGTAATAACACACATGCTGAGGTTTAAGATTCAGATCAGACTGTTTGCATATTTATTTCCAGACTCAATTCTATACCATCCTGCCAAAGTTTGCTTCACTGCTTGCAGACCCAACTTCTTAATACAAAGACAAGCTGTTATTTTTATCAACAACAACAGCAAAATTACTATATTATTTTAAAATTAAACATCCTACTAAGGAAATTGTTAATTTCCTTTATAGAGAGACAAATTCAATAAATGATACCTTAATTCCTGTATATATCTATGACATTTCTTTTTGAAAACAGCAGGTTTTTATTCAAGCCAGTAACAAGACCACAAAGAGAAGCTATTAAGTGATTATGCTGAGAAGGAAGGAATGTTCAAAACTTTCCTCTGCTTCCAATCTCACTAATGAGAAATACTGTGTTTCAGATAATTATTTAACCACCCAGATGAAGTAGCAAAAATCTGAGCTTCAACAGGAGAAAAGGCCAAAAGTAGTAAGTGTGGCTTTCTGAAATTATGTATAACTTATTCAATCTGACAAATAATACTTAGATAATAGGCCATTAGTGTCTAAGAGCTATTAGCAGTTATCTCCAAGCACCAACAGAAGATGGCAGAAAAATGCAGATATAACTCTTCACTTTAAATTAGATTAAAGAAGGAGCTAAGAATTTACTGTCCATAAGCTTTACTTCAATTTCTGTGAAAAAAGTAGTATGCACATCATACATAAGAAGAAAATTAGCACTAGTCAACATGATTTGTCAAAAATCAATCATGTCAGGCTAACTTAATATCCTTCAGTGACAGGACAACAAATCTGGGGAATATAGGAATGGTAGTAAGTGTAATTTACCTTTACTTCACCTTAGTTCTCAGAAACAGTTAAATAAACTGCAAATTACCCAAGCAGTAAATGAGAAAGGAGAAAGCACAATGGTCTTTCAATATATATTGAAATATGTGCAAACTACCATGGGAATAACATTCTTAAACTGTAAATTCAGGTTTATGGTGAGCTGAAGGACCTTATACTTCTTTCAATTACAAGGAATAAAATCTAATTTGCACATCAGAATAAAATACTAAAAAAAATTTGCTTTAATAGCTTGAAAAAGGTGACTCAGTTTGTCTTAAAAGAAGCTGTAAAAAACTTTCTTAAACAGACCAGACAAATATTCTTAAGTAACACAGGAAGAGATGATCTCAGCATTGAGCTAAGACTAGGTGACAAGCAAGCCTCTGTGCTTTTATCTGCACTGTTTCTCACTACTCAGATTATTTCTTTATGTACTAGAAACATGAAGATAACGTCACCTCAAATGCCTACTTGATCTTTCTATACTGAATTCATATGTACATCTCTAAATTCCCCAAATAGAACGCAAGTGTTTTCAAATAGAAGGGAAGTATCTTCCAGAATCACTCATTTATCTGAAACAAAGTTTATCCATCTCCAATACCACCTATAGCATCACACAACCCTTGTATACATAGCTCATCTTTCCACATGCAAGCCAAAAAATTTGGGTCTTCTAACTCAACAAAAACATGTTTTTGATACATTAACATTTCAAAAGGAAATGCTGGGGCAGAACCACAATTACCTAACTTTACCTCTCTCTAAACTCCAGTAGCAAATTTGGCATGTATTTGCCTATCATCAGGAACAGATGTTCTTAGGAAGGTTACTTACTAAATTCTATTTGCAATTTCAAAGGCCCTTTTGGGTGTAGTCATATCATATACTTCCACACCACTGTGTGTCTCATTTTAAATCAAATCCATTTTATCACTCAGGCTGAATTACATAGCTCACCTCATTCACACATCTATAAAAATACCATGACAGACATGACTGGATAAGGGAGCAGCTCTCCTTTCCATGAACAGCTTCACTGTGATCACAGGCACGGTGCAATTTAATACTTTCTAGACAGTCTAACCCTAAAAGAACTTACATAACAATTGTGCCATAGGAAAACCTTTTGCAGTATTCTCTTAGCCAAATCTCAAACCTATTATTAGTGAAACCAGATGGCAGTAGCAAATATAACAAGTGGACAATATATAGAATAACACTACTTTGAAGCCATGGCCTTTCTTCATTAGAAAAATAAAAAATAGGTTTCTCTAAAACACACAGTAACAAAATGTTTCATTCTACTTTATGTTTACAACTACATCTCCACCTACACTGCATCAGCTGGGAAAGTGCTCAGGAACACGAGGAAAGAGGGCTTCCTCCTCCCTGAAAAAGTCACACCAAGTATTTGTGGTGTCTCCAGAGGAATCAGTAGGTGGCCTTTCAGTGCACTGAATTTTAACCGAGACCATTTAAAATGAGACCATTTTGCAGAACTTCACAAAAAAAGAAAAAAGTGGGGAAGAGGAACTTGACAAAAAAGAAAAAGTGGGGAAGAGGAACTTCACAAGAAAGAAAAAGTGGGGAAGAGGAAGTAATCATTTTCCTCAGGAGCATGTATGAAAATTAACATCAAATGATCATGCAAAGGAAGTTGCCAAAAGCAGCTACAGTACACAGGAGATACCAGCATGGTATCAGAATTCCCATGGCTGTGATCAAATTATAAAGAATAGAACTAGCCACAAGATATCAAAAGGAACAGCACCTTATTTACTTCCCTTTGTTCTGCTTTCTTCCACTGACAAGAATTAAAATGTACTCTCTTTTACTAAAAGAAAGCCACAGGCAGTAATGGCCTCTGTATCTGCATAGATTTACAGCACAAGAGTGAACAAAAAGAAAGTGTAGCTTCTTTTATCTCTTAGCACTTTGTGCAAACCCTGACAGTCCTGCTGCTTGAAGCTGTCAAATCACAGAAATAATGTGAAGTCTGAGAAGGGGCTGTATCAGAAGCAAGAATCATTCATTTTCTGTTGGTGAAATCTTTGGGGGTCTGGGGAAGGGGGGAAAGGTTAAAAAAAATCAACACAAGTGTCAGTACTTGCCTAGGGATCATGGCTCATTTGCTTCCTGTACTGAGAATTTCTGCAGAGCAGTTATTTCATGTCACCCAGTCTCTCTCTTCCGCAGCAACAGGAATTTATTGTACTTTCACCTTAGAGCATCTACTAAAATGTTGTATCAGAAGAACAAACCAGACAGTGCTGCAAGAACTGGGGAGATGGGTGTTTTCTTTAGCTCAGTGCCTAGTTGTGCTATTTTATGTCTTTTTAACAGGTTCATTAATTCTGGCCACCCTGCCTGTACAAGCTTCAGGCTCCCTTTCAAACTGAAGCCACAATACTCTGAAGTGCAGCAATGACCGACTGCCAGCTCTCCCTTCCAGTGTGTTGACTCTGACTTCAAAAACCATCCCAGTAAATCACCATTAGGTGAAACAAAACCGCAAAATTCATACCATCATTACTAACTGTAAGCCAGCTGTTTCTCTTTCTAAAGTGTCTTTAATCTCATTTTATTTTTCCCTAAGTCACTACACAAATGCCACTGCCAAAGACGTATCTCTTCAAAGATGCTGGGACAATACCAAAACAGTCATAAAATCTAAACATATTTTATAATCAAATTAAACAATGCTAAACAAGACAAATTATTATACTTAGCTTTATGCCCTGGGCTTTCTAAGATGATCTAAATCACAGTTCCCTTTCAACATGTCCTTTGCAATTGGACTAAAGCCTAGAAAATATATAGTGTACAGCTTCTTACACCTTCTCATTTCTATTCTAAAATTTATTGCATGCTGTTCTAGATCTGCTATTCAGAGAGTATCAAAACAACTACCAGCTAAGTTTCATTTTCCTTGGTTTCCTACAAGAACAAATATGTACAGTCTGTGCATATATGGTTTCTTTGTCCTTGATTCAAAAAATTGTATAGGTTGTTTATATATAGACTGACATAACTTCTAGCAGCACTCACCTGGCACAAGGAACTTACAGTGGGCATGCTGACAGCCAAGTTAATAGAATATGCAAAAGCAACATCATCAGATGGCTTAATTTCTTCTCCCTTACAGCTGTTAAATTTTGCTCAGCCTATAATGTCTCTTTTTTTCTAAAATCATGTTCATTACATTTCAACACAACCAACATGACCCTCCCAGGGAATATACACCTTCTCAATAATGTACTGGACCTCAGTAATATTAAAGCTTCTATTTGCTCATTAACAAAATCTTTATTGTCTCCTCAAATTTTGAATTGGAACACTAAGTTTTAAAGATTAACATACTTTTAACCCAGTAAATCATACAGTCCTGGACCAAAGCATAACCTTGGCTTATTTCTAAATTCCATACTCAGTTTGTCTCTCAGACCCGGACAAACCTGAGATGTGGGACCACAAGAACATTGAAAAGATAAAAAATTCCAAGTGCAAGGTGCTGCACCTGGATCAGGGCAACTCCAGATATGACTAGAGAGTGGGAGAAGAGTTGACTGACACGAGCCCTGGGGAGGAGCTTGGAGGACCCAGTGCTGGACAGGACCAGGCAATGTGAGCTTGCAGGCCTGAAGGCCAACAACATCCTGGGCCACATCAAAAGAGGTGTGGCCAGTGGATCAAGGGAGGATTCTCCCTTTCTTCTCTGCCCTACACCTCGAGTTCTGAATCCAGGTCTGGAGCCCTCAGGACATGAACCTGTTAGAGCAGGTCCAGAGGAGGAGGAACACAAAGACAATCAGGGGGCTGGACTACTTCTCCTTTGAAGACAGACTAAGAAACTGAGGTTGTTCAGCCTGGAGAACACTCCAGAGAGCTCATTGCAGTCTTCCAGAAATTAAAGGAGGATTATAAATAAAAGAGGGAAAGTGACATTTTACATGGGCAGATCGTGATAGAACACAGGGAAATGGTTTTAAAGTTAAAGAGGGGACAGTAAGATTAGTTAAGAAAAAAAAAATCACTATGAGGGTGGTGAGGCACTTGAACAGGCTACCAGAGAAGTTGTAGATGCCCTGAAAATAGTCAAGGCTGGATGGTGAGCAGCCTGGACTAGTGGAAGATGTCCCTGACCATGGGAAGTGGGGGTGGAACTAGATGATCTTTAAGGTCCTTTCCAATCCAGGCCATTCTATGATTCTATGATGCCTACCACACATTTGCTATCTTTCCTTTGGTTTTCATATTTTCTATGCTTTACTTGTTACTCCATACAACTGTTCTTTCATGTTTCTTCTTGTATGAAGATTAGCTGTTAACCTAAAACCAAAGGTTCATTATAAACGCATGGAAAAAATTGGTTGCTCTTCAGCCACACAGGATCATTCCACTGAAACATCCTTCTGATCACTGTTACCATCGGCATGTGTAGCAACTGCTTGTGTTCCCAAATGAGTATCACCTTCTATGCCACAGAAACAGGTGAGTTTAGACAATCTCAACTGGTTGTCATTTTACCCAAGCAGGTAAGAGAAGCTATCCTTGTCTTGCAGTCACTTACTAGCAATGTCCAAATAAAACCATGCTGCAAGTTCCAGCAATGCTACTCCCTCTGACACTTTTGCTTCCTTGAATCGACTTTAATCCATAGTGGGAAACTTTTATCTGGTACTGTCAATCTATGAGGCTGCTTTAGCCAACAAAAAGCACTCCTGAAGTGCAGAAAGATAGGCTATACTTTGGACTGTTGTTGAGTGATAGTATAAACAAGAGGTTTTTCCAATGGATAAAGCCTGCTATAGCCCTTAGAACTTGATCACAACTTCCAAAGATTTCTCTACAATCACAAAATCCATGGGCTAGTTTGGGATTGTTTTGCACTCTTTTCCAATTAAAAACAATAGTTGGCACCATAATTAAAAGGCAACCCATCCTTTCAGTGTTTTTTTGAAAGAACATCCCTCACCTTCATCCCCCATTTCAGTCACAACCAAACATTTGCAAAATGTGTATTCAGGTTCTGCTGGCAGATTGACAGTTTCTCCTTATGGAACAGATCATTACCACATTTCTTCCTTTTCCTCTCCTGGAAAAAAGGAGAGGAAATATATTTGTTTTCAACTAAAACAAAACTGCTCTCCTCATCCCATGGAGTCTGAGACGCAATGATAAATTTCAAGATTTCATGTAAGACAAACTCATACATCCAGTAAAAAGGAAGTTTAGACAAAATGAGTATTAATGAAAATTCTATCCTAGTGCAAAAATTCTAGAATCCACTTGTTTTCTAAATCTAAATAATTTTAACTAATCCTATGTAAGTGCCTTATCATATCAGCTCACTTAGAGACAATGCTCATGGAAGATCATGTCCAGATCCAAATTCTTCAACTGAATCTTCTTAATTATCTCTCTTATTTTCATTTTGAAGTACACTTAATATAGAGGGAACAATGTTATGAGAGATGAAAGTCTTTCACAACTGGGCTAAATTATCTACTTACAGATAACATCTGAATCCTTTAAGACTGTATTCTTCTTACTGAGAGCTATGGAAAGAAATTCAGAATTAATTTATCATTACACTGCTGAGCTATATGAAGTGAAAGAATGGCCTACAAATTGATATATAGCTATTTCACTGAAATAGCTGAGAGACTGCTTTTAACTCCTGATGCAAACACATAGCAAAGAAGTAAAACATCATTGGCAGGCTTCTCTCTTTTCTTTCTGGACACATTTCCCCCTCTTCCAAAAGAGGAAATTGTCCTACTTACTAATAAAGAAATAAGAGGGGAAATTTGTAAAATCTGTGACTTTTATTATGTTTCCATCCTTCTCAGAGGTACCCAAGCATCCCAAATATTAAGTAACTCTCATTTAACCTCTGAAATTTAAAGTTTAATTTCAGTAACAGAAAGAGAAGAAGGACATTTCTTTCAAATAGCTTGCTGTGGTGGAACTTGCAGCAAAAGAATACTCCTCTTTGTAGCAAAAAATGAGAATAATAACCAAGAGACTTCCAATATTTGATATGGAACATCCAAAATTGAATGTGAAGGGTGAATGATTATTTCAAGGCTAATAATGCATCCCCTCTTAAACAAACAAAAAAACCCCAAAAACAAAATTAAAAGAAAAAAAGAAGTAGAAAAAAAAAAAAGGAAGGGAAAAATCATAGTTCATAAACTGAGTCCAAAGATGGCAGGTGACAAAGTGGCGACCTCAGATGACTGTTCTAGGACCATATCCCAAAACCCAGCACAATTAGCACTAATTGATCAGCAGTCTCAGCAAAAATGCCAAGAATTGGGCAAGCATGGAAATCCAAAGTCTCCACCTCTCCCCAGAAATAATGCTTTCTCCAGGTCAGAAATCTGGAACACCAGTGCAGAGAAACCAGCACTTGCCCTATTGGCAAAACACCGTGCTCATAAATACAGGGCTCATCAGCAAATGAGGAGCATCTACAAATACATAGAATCATTAAGGACGGAAGAGACCTCAAAGATCTTCAATTCCAATCACTCACCCAGCACTGCCAAGTCCAGCACTAACCCATGTCCCTACACAACCCATCTACACATTTTATTCAACATTTCCAGGAATTCTAATTCCACCAATTCTCTGGGCATCTTGTTCCAATGCCTGACCACCCTTTCAATGAAGAATTTTTTCCTAACATCCAATTTAAAGCTCCCCAGCACATCTTGAGTTGAGCAGCATTTCACTTTATTACTTCACTTGCAGCACCTACCGTATTTACCACATACCATAAACCACCACTAAATATAATTACTCTGTGACTATGAAGAATTGTTCTCTGTAGCGCAACACAAGATATCAATTATCAAAAACACAACTGACATCTTCCACCCACATTCAATTACCCAACTATGCAGGGCTGAGCAAGTTACTTTTGCTTTGAAGTTAAATCCTTTGCACCAAAGTGTATAAGAGTGCCCAGCATGAAAACATCACAGAGCAGCCAGAATCCAACACAGGTCTGCAAGCAGTGGATATGAAATAGAAAACTCTCAGGGCAACTTTGGAACATGATGTCTCTTACAGTTTGTCTTGATTAAAAACAGAGGGGAAGGCAAAAAGGAGGCCAGAACTCTTCCGGAGTCCCTGATGACTAACAGTGACAGGACATCTTCAAACAGCATTATTTTCTCAACCACCTAGTGAACACAGCTTTTCTTAAAAATAAGCTCAAATGATCTGTCTGAAGAAGACAAGAAAAAACTGTCAGTTCTCTAGACACAAACTGGTGAAGCACTATGCTGTTCTAGGCAACTACTGCTTCACGACTTCATGAATTTGGGATGGGTAATTAAGCCCTAAGGGAAAGAGGGGTGGGAAATTGCTTCCTGAAAAATAGCAGCAATCAAAAAGCACTGTGGCAAAATAATATGGCAAGAGGGTTTCATATCAAATATTGATCCAGCTCCTGTAAACATGTGAAGTTCATGGAAGTCAAGTTTCCCATTAATGCTACACTCATGTTTGAATAGAACTACCTCATATTTTAGATTTATTTTTGCTGCAATAGCAAAATATTTTCAGCTTAAAATCAGAGTTGGCTTTAAATAAATGTTAGAGGATTCTAGAAGCATGTCCTAAAATATTTCTCTCATCTCCTCTCTCCTTTCTTCCCTTCCACATTACTAAAAAATGCTATTTAAAAAACGCTATATCCTAGAACCTATCTTAACTTTTGTTAAGCTGCATTTTGTTTGTGAATAGGAATGACTGGTGCAGCACTTAAGAATACTGAAATTCTGAAGCTTTATGATGTCCTCTGCCATTTTGTTTTTCCTTCTTATTTCACCTTCAAGAAACCATTCTATTTCTAGAGAAGCTCCCTGATACATAGAGGACTAGAGAGCACAAGGGTTTACAATAATGTACCCATTTGTTATACAGTTTTATTTGGCACTGATCCTAATTAGACAAATGGCAAAACAAAGTGGTTTCATTTAGGTCAGACCCATCACTCAAGATGTGCAAAACCTTTCTGTCTTCTACTTTAGTTCTCAAAACATTATCTGAAAATACAGAAGTGGGGGGAAGGTTAGATGACAAAGTTTTATGCTACATTAAAATGCCTTCTAATCATAGGAACATAATTCAGATATACATCAAGTGCCTGACTGTATTGCATTACCACCATTGAGGACAAACTACAGCAAAAGGATTTGCAAATGAGTACACGCTGTGGCTGTTCAGCAGACTCATAGCAGGCCCTAATTTAGATCAAAATTCAGCAGAGAAGTAAGAATTTTTTCACATGGAGTAAAATCATGAAGCTCCTTTTTATAGGAAGTGAGCAACCCACAGCTGAAAGCTGCTGCACTATCGTTTTGACTATTTTATTCTTCACTTATAAGCTAATAGGGCACTAGCACAGAGAATCATAGAAAATCACAAGTTGGAAGACCTCTGGAGGTCAAACCTCCTGCCAATTGCAAAAACTAATTTCAAAGCTGGGTCTGCTGCTAAGGGCCTTACCCACTACAAGTGTTAATACCACTAGAGATGGAAATATAACAGCCTCTTTTTTTGGGCAACCCACTCCAGTGTGCAGTTTTACCTCCTGCGCAGGATTGTTGCCCTTGCACGCAACTCTCTTGCTGCAGTTTATCCCCACTGCCTCTTTTCCTTCCACAGGGCCCCTCCAAGAAGAGCCTGGCTCCATCTTTTATAGTAACAACTCACCAGGTATGCAGTGACCACAGCTGGAAATTCCTGGAGCCTTCTCCCTTCCAAATTAAATTAAGTCAGCACCCCTGCTGCTCTACATACATCTTGTCCTCCAAGCACTGCTCTCTCCCCAGTCTCTCACTATCTGTCAAACTGGGGGCCTGAAACCAACTGTGGTATTCCAGACATGATCTCATGAGTGCTAAGTAGAAAAACATAAACACTTCTTCCTGTCTGGCTATAATCCTTCTCACACTTGTAGCAATGCATTGAATTACCCCTTCTCAGGTGCAAGAACTCGCTTTTGGTTTTTGGGGGGCTTTTTTAAAAAAATTCATGGGGTTCCTGTCAGCCTATCCCTCCCTCTTGAAGCCCCAAGGAATGGGAACAGAACTGTTCTTCATCAGTCTAGTATAATTCACAAACCTGCTGAGAGTGTACTCCGTCCCACTCTGGATTTATAACAGTAACAGTCTGTTTCATAAACTGTAATTCATAAACTGTACCAGTCTCTGTTCCATCCCTTGAGGAACACAAATGGTCCAGACATTTTCTTACCACCTTTTGGGTTATCTGTCTTGTCTGTATCTCTGATTTGACTGTGAGAGACTGCATTCAAAGTCTTTCTAAAATCACAATCAGGGAACAGTACTGCTTTCCCTACATCCAAAAACACAGCAACAACTTTCTCACAGAAAGCAAACAGCTTGGGCACCCTTCTCAAAATCCATGATGACTCTTCACAGTCACCATCTTGTCTTTTGTGCTTGGAACTGCCTTACTGAAGTAAACCATTGGATTTGGAAATATTTTCTTTAAGCACTGACGACACAGAAGTCCTTGGGGAAAGACGCTTAGTAAGCTCCTAAGTCTCACTATCAAAAGGTCTTCCCAGTAACTTCACCTACAAGTTTCTCTTTGAAATTCTGCTCATTTTTCTACATTCCAACTCCAATCACAACCAGAATCCACATCTTTCTTCATGAACCAACTTATAGTATCCTAGAATGTCTATGGAAGTTCTGAGCATCTCGTATCTCTCTGACCTATCAAAACAAAAATATCTCTCCAATATCCCACTGTTTGTTTTTTGTTTTTTTGTTTTTTTACCAGACCCTCCAAAAGTCCAAAGGAAATCAATCAGTAATAACATCCTAACAGTTAACATCTTGCCTACACACCAAAGCCCCTAATAGTGCTTGTCCATCACTGACAGAGTATACACAAAGGTGCAATTTGATACCAACAGAGAAGTGAATTCCATTATAGTTATTACATTTCCAACTGGAATTTAATTTCTTGCCCATATTTCTTGTTTTCACATCTTTTGACTCACTGGATAGTCATTTCCAACCTTCACTTACCTCATTTTTTAAAAGTTATTAAAAATTTTCTCCCTTCGGCCTTCCATTGTTTCTCTAGCTGCTTTGATCATTCCACAATAAAGGCAAGAAGCAAATCAACTGTCACCTCCCAAGACTTCAAGATGCTTATCATTTCAAGTATTCTCCACCAGTTATCAGCTTTAGAACTTTTAATCCAAACCCACAAAGAAATTATGTCCATCTCATTAATTTTAAATGACCAGTGACTGACACTCATTCCTAGCCTATTCACGTTCCTTCAAATAAGATTTATATTCTGTCTCTAAACACCATCAAGGTACCTGGTTGCCCTTGATTAGCTGTATGTTAGCCCTGTTCTGCTCATCAAGAACCCAAGTCCTGTTTTGCCCCAGCCCTGTACATACTCTCTCTCAAGAAATCACACCAAAAACCATTTCTACAACCATTCCCAATGCAAACAAGCTGTGGGTGTTCTGAGGTGGGGTGGTTTCCAGTTATACTGCTCAGTTGTTTTCTAAAATGGTAACTCCTGGGAGGCTGATCATTAGATATTATTTACCACATCTCCTTTTTAAAAATAGCCATTTTGTTCTTATCAGTTCACTCTTAGCCTTATCATATTAGGGTAGATAATAGATCATTATTATCCAAAGTCCCCTTTAATTCTGGCCTCCTCCCTTCAAGAAGGCTTTTTTGTAGATCTAAATCTAATTAGAATGTTCTTTATACAACTAGAACCATATCAAGCAAGTCTGGAGTTAACTTTCTCACCTAAAAAAAGAAACTGTCTGCATAATTTAGCAATGCTTTTGACGACACTGCTTCATTTTCCAATCAACAATCTCCTTAATACAGTAGCCTACTTCAGAACATGTTTCCAAAATTAACTTTGGTTCTCACTTCTGCTGTCCAATGAATGTACTACATTGCTGCTCCTCCTCACCTACACTTGGTTATCTGTATTTTCTACCTGAATATGTCAAGTGCCAAAGATTTATTTTCTAAATCAACTCGAAGTTATGTAATAATTAAAAAACTTGTATCTTTGTTGAATTCATTAGAACCAGGATTAATCTATACATTTCTCAACACAACCTTCCAGGTTTTTGGGTTTTTTTGCCTTGCCCCCTGACCTTCATACTTTTTTTCAAAATTTCATAGGAACAGAGGTTTTGCTGCTACACTCAAAATTCAACATGATGTAAATGTCTTTTGGAATGCATCACCAGTATCACAGCAAAAAAAGGTTTTGGCTGACCCCAGCATTTGCTGTGCTTCTAACTTCCTGCAGTTTTATAAATTTAACACTAGCATTAAAAACAGCATAAAATGAGAGGACTGCATTTTAAGTTATGTATTCTTTAAAAAACCTCAGGAGATGTGCTTCTGACGCGTTGCATAGCTGAGGAAATCAGGAACTCACATAAGTTGCCAGATGAAGACTCATGTTGGATCAGGTTTGAGAATCAAGTATTTCATATGAAGGGAGTTGAATATTTATTTATTTTAAAAGCAGGTTCTTCTCAAGAATTTATCAAAGAAGTGAGCGATAAAAAGGAGAAAAAAATGAGAAAAAATCCTCTCAGCAACTAGGTATGTTCCTCAGCCTGTTTTCCAGGGGATGAATGCTCCAGTCCCTGAATGCCAGCAGTGTGTTTTAAAAATACACAGTCAAATTACACAAGCAGGATACATAATTCAAGGTAATCATTTAGCTGTCTCCCAGAGATGAACTATTTTTTACCTTCCATCAAAGAAGTTAAAGAAAGTTTACAATTCTCTGCTTTATTTTTATAAGTAATGTTGTAGCTCTGGTGTCTCAGAAAAGATGTATCAATTCGTACCGCAAAATGATTTTTTTCGGTTATTAATTCATTCTTGCCTGAGTTAGTTGGATATAACTAATAAAAGTCTTTCTTTAAAGAACAATCATATTAGCAGGAACACAGAGCAGACAACAGCCCATACAAGAGTTTTCTAATTGTTCATTATCAGCATCAAAGCCTTACACAAGAGTTTTGAAACAAAGCTGTTAGCAACAATAAAGCAAAACTTATTACATACTGACAAAAAAATGCCAAGTGGAGACATTTTGCCTGGTATGCCACTAATTTCAAGGTAAAAGAATCAAACAGCAACAAGTGAAAAAGTCTGCCTGGCAAAACTCACCTTGGTAAGAATAAATTTGTAAAAGAAAAAGAAAAAGCAGGAACAGAAGAAATATCCTAAACTTGGGATGTTGTGGTTTTCAGGTTTTCATGCTGTAGTATGTCAACAAAGTGTTTATTTTTGGTTTTGCTATAAAGAAATTTGCAAAATGTGGACTATGAATGCTGATTGCTACTATTATATGAGGCTATATTACTTTTTCCAGTATAGTTAAATGATAAAGCCTTATTACTTCTTTCATAAACAGTGCAGTTTAAAACAAAACCACTAAACTTCAAGAATTTGTCTTAAATACTCTACTGGCCCTCTGTTATGATTCAGAAGACACTTCACATGAAACATTTAGATGTAGCTTATGAAGCACCTACCCTGGATACAATGCAGTAATTCATACACTATAGTAAACAGCTTCTCTTCTGCAGATCTGAACTACACCAGTGTATCCACAGAGTGCACAAGACACGTACAAACGTCTGACATTCCAAAGACAGGAGTATACAGGGCACTACAAGAAATCCTTCCTGACATGCTGTCATGGTTGCTCTTAGCAATTTCCATACATTTTCTCATCTAAGCATTAACATTTCCATCACCAGACTTCCATCTATCATTGCCTTACATTGACACCTGCTGGAAGTGACTGGGATCGTAAACCATTTCTTTTTTCCTCCTCAATTAGTGCCTGATTTAACTCTATAAGACCAACAATTCTACCTTCAGTAAACTAAGCACAGACATCTGAGAAACTAAGCCACATGACTTTTTAAAAGCAAAAAAAAAAAAAATACACTGTGTAATTTTAAGCAGTGTGTAATTCCCAAGGCTATTAGTGCATGGGTTCTCAATCAGAAAATGTATTTTAATAACAGCCTTTTAGAAGATGTTTTTCACTACCCCTTGGGTAGATTTAAACTCAACAAATTAAGTATACATCCATTTACTGGGCACTCAGGATAATTAGTAAATAATTATAACTCCAGGAGTCACTAAATAGTGCCTTGACAAACATTTTACAAACAGGTTTATCCGAATAACGTGACTAAACAGGCAATTACAACCCATATCTTTACATTATTTTAAAAAATCTGCTTTATTCACAAAAGCAAACAGGCTGTTTATTGACAACTCAGACAAGAACAACTGAGGGATGTTTGTTAAAGCAGCTTGTATGTACACAATCTACTCTCTCTCATTCTTCATAATGAAGATGCATCTATTAGCACAGTTTGGTAAACTGAAGCATGCTGAAACAGCCATCTGAAGAAATTGTTCTTCCCCATATGCCAGAACTCCATCTACAAGCTTCACTGAACTACATACTCCATGATACTTTTTCCTTACTTTTAAACCCTACTCTAAGGATGGGATCTCTCTCACTTGATGTAATTTTTTAATTCCTCACAACAGAAAGCACATCTCAGATTGAAGCAGGTAGGATGACTTAAGGTGGCTTTGCTTTATCATCAGAACAAGACTTTGGTTCTCGCACACCTTGTATGCAAAACACAGACATATTTTCATCAAAAAACACAGACACTTTTAAAGTATCATAAGCAGCAAGAAGAGAAAAACAATTTCAAAGGCAGCCAAATAGAATTTATGTAATGTCAGTATATATACAGCTGAAGACCTATCAAATTTTATAATTTTACAAAGTTTCAAGACAGAATCCTTACATTGAAAGTTTAATAATATTAGCACAGTATGACCACCTCACACAGGCATCAACACTGCAGCAGTATTAACTTACAGACCAGTTAGAAGTTTATTAATTTTATTTACTTATTTTAATCTGGTGAGTGATCAAAACTACTTTTAAAAGTGAATTTTACTAGGTATTCTAGATCATCACCATAGTATTAAGATTCAGAACTACTGAGCCCATGAAAAAAAACAAAATATAAACACCGTCTTTGGAAACAGAAACAATCAGCCACCAAAACAGGTACTATCAAAACCAGCAATAAGTGGTAGCCTATGTCAACATGCTTTTCCTCAAACTTTTCCTGATTTTTATTAACTGAAAGAGCTTAGTTGATGCAGGCAGAAATTAATGGTTGTGTATTAAGTCTGCTGAACTCATTCCTAATTAAAAGCTTCATGAAGCTCAAAAGAAAAATAACACTGGGCATGGAAAAACAGTTATTTTACATAATGGGTACACAGGAGTTAAAGAATCACATTTACCAAGAAGCAACTAACTCCCTAGGAAAAGAACTGGTAGTATTTTACAAAAAAAAAAAAAAAATCTCAGTGAACATAAGAGTTTCTTCCCAGACACCTAAATGGTGAGCAAGAGAGCACTTTTCTAAAAAAAATTTATCACTCCGGCAAGCACAGGGTTGTTTTGATTTGGTTTTTGTGTTTGTTCTTTATTGCATTCTTTAACAAAACATTTTTAAAATTAAAAGCATTACAGGCTTAAAACACTAGATAACTAACATGGTTTTGACACTCATCCCATGGTCACTTTCTTTTCTTTTTAGCTCAGAAAGACAAGAGAGTTAGCAATACACACACTCGACATTTCCTACCTTACAAAGCTTCTGGTAACGGGGAGAAGAAACTGCCATCCTCTGTAAACGATGCAACAACACCACAACTTTCTGAAGAGAGGTTCTCACCACAGCCATCATTTTAAGTTTGCCACACTTCTGAAGATACCTCAGAATTTGCATTATAAATGAAGAGCAACTATCATTTCCTCCCGGTCACTGGACAATGATTTGCCAGCTTTCTGAGCATGCTCTCTTCCAGGACTGCTTTTGCAAGCTACAGGCTTTATACGTTTCAAAGGCAAAGAAGATTGATACAGCATAAGTTTTTCTCCCAAAATAACCCCACAAAACAAATGCAAAAAGATAACAGCCTTCACAGATTCCTCTAATCAGTACTGCTCTGCTTTTGCAGAGGGCAAATGAAGTTGAGCAGCCGATCGTCTGCCTCCGTTCAGGAGTGCACTAAATAGCCAGAAAAAGGTTATTAATTTAAGCCTGAAAGCTGCAGGAACAAAAAAAGAATTCCTTCAGGAAGACGGCTCCAGTGTATCACAACAGTTGTTCCTCCCTAGTAGCTGCTTTCTATCAGCAGACAGAGTGTATGCTCCCTCACTCTGGGAAAGGATGCTCTCGTTCTCCGACTGAACGCAGCTCTGGCAGAGCTGTAGAGTGAGTGAATAACAGATTGTGTTATAAATCTTGAGAGAGGAGCACAGGGATACCTGCCCTAATTATTTCAGCCATACGTTAAAGGCTAATAAATCACATAGGCGTTTCTCAAAACTAGATTACACAACACGAAAGGGAAAATTGCAGGGGGCAAATCTCTGTCTATAAAAACTCTCTTAAAGCTAATTTAGTAAAATGGATCTAAAGAATCCTCACTTGCACCAGAAAGCAGGAATGTTTTTCACAAGCTATTTCCAATAAAATATTTTCTAGAATGACTTTAGACAAGAAAAAGGTAGGGTTTTAACAAAGTAAAAGCATACAGTTGCATCATCCACCCCTTCTCTATGTCATCCTTGAATCCAAAGAGCTAACAATTTTGATGTATTTCCCATGACAAAGCAGAATTATTTAAGCCATCTAAGGATGATAGTAGGATGTTCAAGAGCATGGAAGTGGTTTGCTACCAGCAAGGCACTCCCAATGCAATACAGCCAACATACCCCTAGGTGTGGCAAAACTGCAGCATAACCAGAGCCAGCTACTCATTGCTTCCAAAGGTGCTGTGATGAATCTACTTAAACCTGTATCAGAGGCACTGCTGTAGCCAGGGTTCAGGGAGGCCTGAACACAGTAGGTGAAGCACTGGTCATATGATTTAATGTGCATATTTCCACACGAAAAAGTCCCTACATATTTCAAGCACATCAATCAGCACAGTATGCAGGCAACAGCTGTCCCGACAAGTTCATATGATCCAAAATAATGCACAGCTTAGATGTCAATGCATTATACACTGCATTGACTCTTCTAGGGCACTTTCCTACAAAGGAGATAAATGCAAGGTTCAGGTTCTTCATACAGGACATTTAAAAACTCATCCCATCTAATTCTGTGAAGACAGCCGTCTCTTCTTTATTTTTAGGACTGAATCAACATTTCTACCACTCCTCATATAAACCCCATTTCCCTGTACTCTGCTTTCTTCTTGATGTGTCTGCAACAATAACAACATCATTTTGAACAGAGAAACAGATATACAGATTCCACTCCATATATAGAAATCTCACCATCTGCATTCACCTTGCCAGACACGCTGTCTTTTCTCATTCTCATGACTTACTTGAACTGTTCCTCTGAATGCCACTGCTCCTGGCTTACATCCCTTCTCACCAGAAGTCTGCTTCTTTAACTTTCCAGATTGAGCCTACTGTGATTAGCTGACATGCTCTTACCAAATATCTTTTAAGGAAACCTGTGAAGCAGCAGAACTCTGAAACCATGGAACCACTCAGAAATGGCTGTGCAAAAGCTCAGACCTCTTCCCTGCAAGAGAGACCCCACAGTCCACACCTTCCTTACTTCCTTCTATTTCCTTACTTCGGCTTTTTATCTTCCCAGATCTTTCCATCTACAAGTTTGAATCAAGCAGTGAGACAAACAGCCAGCCATTTTTGGTAACTTTTCCCACAATACAACAAAATCTTTGAATTATTTTGAACACCTTCACACCTGTAGGCCCAGGACTTCACATACCTTGCACTTCTTACTATTTCCTAGCTTATTTTCTTCGTCTTTTTTCAAATTAGCTTTTAATCTCTTCCAAGTCACTGCTAAATACTTTCCAAAACAGACTGTAGCATTTTGGCACTAACCTGAATGGAAAAACTTCTACAAGGTTTAGATACTGAGAGAATAAATTGAACTGACTGATGATATAATTGTGGATTTCTCCTTTTCAAAAAGACATTGCAACCACACTCAAAGTCTGCATTATTTGCATAGTACTGTTGCTGGCCTCAGGTATCACATTGAGAGGCAAAACAAGGCTTCAGGGCTCAGATAATTGATTCCACTGGAGAGTGACCTGAGCTGCAGCCAAACAAGCTAGGCCCAAAATGTAATGGAGGACAGTCCTCCCATGCATGCACAGGTGCCAGTTTAACAGATGATCCTATTTTGAAAATGCATGACATGTAACAGCAGCAACAGCAACAAATTCATCACATTTTGTCTATGTTCAGCTCATTTCACCTAGAATTTATCACACCTTGAACTCACAGAAAGGTTTTACTTAATGCACAGGCCTTGGGAGCAGGGGCATCTTCACAAAGAGCAGAGAAGGTTATAATCCTTGCATTCTTTTTAAAACCATTTAAACACTAACCTCAAAACCAATACTACTTTACATATTGAACAAGGCACCAAGAGAACAACACTGTTATTTTACACCACATAATGGGGGAAGAACAAGAAATTATCTTTGTTTAATCAGATAATAAGCTTAAGAACTTGCAAAGGAGTGAGCTTGATCTTTTGAGGTAGAGCAAGATGTTAGAGCTTCATTTTGTTTTCAGAAGTGCAACAAATATTTGATAACATAAACAGTGATTTTGGAGTGCTCACCAGTGTTATGCGAGCATCTTCCTTCACATGTAAAGTAAGATTGTAAGATGGTAGGGAACAAAGTCCATTCTGGAAGTCATTATGCTATGACAGTCTTTGACATGCTCTACTTCACTTCCTAGGGTGGCCAGAAAAGGCTTACAATGTTATGTACGGCTGTGGGTGAGTTCAGTGATAATATTCCATGTGCACAGTGTGTGGAAACACACAGTCTCAAAGATATGGACAATATCAGGTACCAGGATGCTGAACCAGAGGAGGTTGTGCCCCAGCACCTCCACCTGCCCTTTCAGTTGTGACAAGTCAGGACAACGTAGAAAGTCAGGAGTTGGTTAGAGACCTTCTCCTTCTTTCACAGCAGTCTTGCCCAACAGTTCTTCCCTCACACAGCACAACTCAGGCAATTTTAATCAGACTGCAGCATATCAAAGAATGGCAAACAACCTTACACACACACAGTGCTTCCCAGTCACACAGAACCAACAAACTGTGAAACAGCAGTATCTTGGTGTGATTGACTCCACAGAACACAAGGTAATGCAGAAATAAGTCTATTTACACACAGCACTGCCTTCTGCTGTTGGCTGCCTGTGCCCTGTTTTAGCTCTTCCACCTCCACTATATTACAGTAGTTGGAAGTGACACCAGTAGAAAGCATAACATTAAGTTCTAGGTGTCACCACTACAGACTAGTCCAGGCATTTCACAAAAAGCCACATCTCTACATATGAGTTATCTGACTGACTAAAATAATTTGAACATTGGTGAGTAACATGCCATCTTCAACAGATACAAGCTTCCAAAAAATACTGTGTTCTTACTATGATTAGCAAGAATAACTTGCTATCAGATATTTTTAACAGTCTTGTTTCATTTCAATTCAGTATAGATATGTTCAGATTAAGAGCACTACTAAAAGCAACATCTTTTTTTTCATTAAAAGCTGCTCAAACCCACTTAGATCACAGGTGACATTAATCCAAACACAGAATGCAGGATTTAGTAAGTGGTGTCAGTTAAACTCCTCAGTCATTTCTAAGGTTTCCAGTCCAGGGCCTGAACAAGAAAGGCGGCCAGCTGTGAGCTGCTGGGCAGGAGGAGAGGGAGAAGAGGCAATCCAAGCACAACTACTTCTTGGATTACTGAAAAAGCAGGAGGAAGGTGGCAGACAGAAATAGGAGAGAGTGGAGCCCAGGAGGGCTTTATTTGGAGGGAAGTAGATTAAATTGTTTGGTTGAACAATCACACAACATGACTTGGCTTAATGAAGCGTAACTTCCTGAACTCAGTCACCCTCCAAGGACATTTAAGAGCCCTCAGTGCCAAACACATACACAAAAATATGTGCTTCAAACCTTAGGAAGACAAATCTGCCTCTTTCATACACCTGACTTCTAAAACAGTGTTTTAGGAAACACCTTCAGTAGGCTGCAGCCTTTCCCAAGTAGATAGCTTTTCTTTATAACATTTGCCATTGAGAGAAAAATTGAATAACAGTAATATTATTTAGCATCTCACCTGCATTTGCTTTCTGAGTTCCCTTATGTAGACACTGTCCTGAGCAGTGTTCTCACGCTCGGATGCATCTGCCAGAACATTTACTGTTGTCTCTGCCTCTTGAAGCCACTTGAGGAAGCTCTCCAGATCCTTGTGTGAGGCCTGTACTGTCCTCATCTCCGTCTCCAAGAAATTCTGCCTATCGACAGCTCTGAAAACAAGACAAGTGTCAGAATATTGCCCCGTAAGATACACCATAATAAAACTACTAAAAGGAAATCTGAAGTGCATCTCTAGTAAGAACAGAGATACAGCTTGTTTTATCATAATTTATATCACTGGTTTTAGTGTGCCCATAGCTACCCACAGATGTCCTGAACTGGTTATGCATTTGACAGACCTTTTTTAAAAGGCATGCATTAAAAACTCAATTATTAATTAAAAACCTAGGTTTTCCTTTTAGAGTATTACCATCATCAACTTATGCTACTCCAAATGGTAGAAGTGTTATTGCCATGTGTAAAAAATGGGCTTTTCCCCATCAACAAAAAATATATGGAGTAGAAGCACTGAGTGCTTCAGGTATTTTTGTTCCTCTTTTGAGGAACAGAAACACTGCCATAAATTCTTAAGAGTTAAAGTGCTAAGGGATAAAAAGTCAGATACCTGGTTCTCTCTGCTAGAAGACTTTTGACACAATCACTCAAACAAACAGAATAATGCACGGCCATCATAATAGTCAACCATGCTCAACAAACTTAAAGACTGACAGAATATGGTCCCAATTTTCAATCATCCAAAAGATTTCTAACTGATGCAAAAACTAAAGTTTTTGTCCGTAAGAGGATTTTTCATGTAAGAACAATATAATCCGAACATTTTAAGCTATCAGCAACTTCAAATAATTTCCTAGGAAAAAAATCACCTTATGGCTCTGCATAAGAGTACTGTCTTCTAGTGATTGAAATGAAACTCAGATGAGAAACTATTATAGTCAGCAATTTTAAAAGCTCTGATTAGCAACATTAATAAATCATGACAAACTAAATTTCACCCATTTGAGGCTCTTAATCTGCAGCATTCCTTCTCCCAAAATCAGGACAAAAGAAACAAGCTGTCCCATACCAGAACACTGTAGAGAAACCTCTAACAGAGCTAGCAGCTAGAATGCTTCTGCTGAGTAAGTAGAAAGTTAAATTTATTTTCACATCAAGCACTAGCTGTATTATAATATATTAGGGGTAAACTGATATTTAATTTCAAGACAGACAAGGCCAAAACACTCAGCATTTGGTATTTCCAGATTTCTCCAGACAGGCCCAAATTTGTGTCTTCTGCATCTTCCCATCTACTTCAGCTTTCTTTCCTCCTCGTCAGGTTGTACTGCTCAGCAGTATGAAGGAATAACTGTTTGGAATTGTGAATTTCAGAACTAGTTAAAATATTCCTTTTAGAAAAGAAGCAGTGGGTGTTTAGAAACATTCAGGATGACGTTTCAAAGCAAGTAGCCTGGTTTACTAGCACATCAGATAAGGCAGATACAAGCAAAAGCTGTTTTCTTTCAAGGACTGTGAGAAAATCTCATGCAACCCCAATTCTGACAGGCTCGTACTCCAAAGTTTTAGCATAACCAACTGAACTTTTTAGAGACAATTTGCACAAAGATAGTGTTGCAACCCCTATTTTAGAAGCTTTGGTCTTACAACACTTGCTAATAATTGCTTTAGCCAAAATAAGAGTCTTAGAATCATTCCTGACTTTGTGTTTGCCCAAGTTTTGGCAGCTAGCAAATGACTAGGAGAGCAAGAAGCTTTCATTCTTGCTTCTCACTTGCAGCTGGAATGCTACACCCAGTCTTGAGAAAAAAATAATACATAGCATGTTAGAGATAACAAGTAGTTTGATAGATACTGTCCAGAAAAGATAATAAGCACCAGCTAAAAAATTAGAGCACACCAAGGAACTGTGAGGAAAACGTAAAGTAAAAGCAGTTATGAGCTCTAACTTCAAAACCCTCTCCCTCTGCAGGGATTTTCTTTCCCAGCAGGGGGTTAAGGCCAAAGGTGGAAGAACAGGAGTGACAGCAGGAAGAACAGACTGGTAATAAAGGTGACCTTCAAAGGAAAAGAACAGCCCCAAAGGATGAAACACTAAGTGACCCAGATCTCTAAGTCTAAGTACTGATGTATTAGATAGGAATCAAGACAACTTGAACTTTGAAGTTAACAATATTCATTGAAGAATATTTTCTTCATCCTAAAGTTTTAATTTCTCAAGCATTTTTTGCTTGGTTGAGCTTTAAGGAAAGAATGAAATCCTGTTACCAACCCACTGCTGCCATATATTTGAATTAAAGCTGAAAAACAATCCTGTCACTAAATACATTCAAATTTACAATTAATGTCCTAAGATTACATGGGTGTTTTTAAAAAGGACATGTATAGCAAGCAGTAGTGAGCAAAACTTTCAGAGAGCAAATGGAAATACCTTCCTCCTCTGTTAGTAAAGACCTCAAACATAAAATAGAAAATAGAAAAAAAGGAGGATTCTGTACTGCAGATTAAAAACTACCCTATGCTATAAAAACGTAACTCAGATTTTCAAATAATTCTGACACAATTAGAGCAGCCTCAAAAGACAAAGGATCTATATATCTTCCACTCTGCAAGAACCAAATGTGAGAAGCTGGAGAATTATTTTCAAGTACAGCTAACCTAGTACAGTGATAGTGGAGAAAGTTTGTGCAGATTCTATTGGCAAACACACACCAAGAAAAAAAATGTTATTCTATTATTTAAGTTTTCATGGCTCTGTTTCAGGTTTCTGTTCCACCCAATTATTTTTTCAGATTTATACTAAAAATCTGCAATGCATACATGTGGGTGATCAAAAGAAATTCAGAAACTAACATTTGAGACAGTACAGAAAGAAACTATAATCCATTACCAAGGCAGCACAAACACATAGAACAACTATGGTTTCACCCTAAAGTATAAAAATAGAGCTTAAATAGCCATTGGGTAAAATATCCCATTTACACAATGTCAAGCTGGGGAGCTTCAATCTCTTCATGCCAACAGTTTTAAAATAAGCTCCTTCACTTTACATGCCATGCCTATATTCTTCCTGGTAGTGTTCTTATGGTGACCAGAACCACAATCCTTCCAGGTGATGTTATGAAGGACGCTTTCCACAACTTTCAAATAGGGGAACAAACTGGTATTTTAAAGCTTTATGCTATAAATACAGATTTATTTTTATAGAAGCCATAGGGCTACATGTCCACTCTGTAAGTCCCACATGTCCCAACATCTGTCACAAAAAGTAAGCCTCATCACCGGTATTTCTATTTATTGCATTTAAAGCAAGTACAAAATCTTCACCCTGTTGAAAAGGTGCTTTCACTGCACATTCTCCCCTTTTAATTCTACTGTGCTGCTCAGATGGGGTTACACTAAGCAGCTCCACACTGGCTACCCACTGGCTCTCAGAGCTGTCCTTTACATTCTGCCACTAGTTAATAAACAAAGCAGATATTCACCTTCCTTAGGCTGCAGACTTCAAACAGTAGCCCCAGTGATAATTAAGGAGCTTCAGTTATACACAGCAAAAAGCAGTAGCTTATTATTTTAGACTTTAAGCAGATTCAAAACTAATTAGAGGCTTCCAGGCAGGAGCTCTTCTTTCTGGTCACTTTCTCTGAGTAGTGGGCAGTTTTATGCCAGTTCTAGCAATACTGCAAAGTCTGAACGTGAATGAGACTAATACAGAGTTTTAGTCTACTGTCAGTGCTAATCCAACAAGGAGCTGTTTCCCTTCATCCTCTAATTAACTAGGAAAAAAGCTGCTACATCCAAAGCACAAAATGACAGAAGAACAATTTTCCTCCAAGGAAGGATAGGATGACATTCTACTCTGCTTCCTTCATTACCTGCTAACTGAGAATAGTCCAGCTGAGAAGGACTTGGGGGTGCTGCTGGGCAGGAGGCTGGACATGACCCAGTAATGTGTGCTTGCAGCCCAGAAAGCAAATTGTGTTCTGGGCTGCATCCAAAGCAGTGTGGGCAGCAGGGCAAGGGAGGGGACTCTGCACCTCCGCTACACTCCACTGAGATCCCACCTGGAATGTAGCATCCAGTTCTGGGGCCCCAACAAAAGAAGGATGTGGACATGTTGAAGCAGATCCAGAGGAAAACCTAAAATATTCTGAGGGCTGGAGCACCTCTCCTATGAGGTAAGGCTGAGAGAGTTGGAGTTGCTCAGCCTGAAGAAGCAAAGGCTCCCAAGGGAGCCTTACAGTAGCCTTGCAGAACCTGAAAGGGGGCGTACATGAAACATGGAGGGGGACTTTTTGCAAGGGCACATAAAGACAGGACAAGAATAATGGCTCTAAACTGAAAAAGGGCATATTTGGATTAGCTATCAGGAAAAATTCTTCACTGTGAGGTTGTGAACCACTGGAGCAGGAGAAGCTGTGAATGCCCCATCCCTGGAAGTATCCAAGGTCAGACTGAATGGGGATTTGAGCAATCTGATCTAGTGGGCTGCCCATGGCAGGGAGTTGGAACTGGATGATCTTTAAGGCCTCTTCCAATTTAAACTGTTCTCTAATTTCACAGTTCCTATAATGTTCTCCTCCTCTCACTCCTCAAGAGAAAACATCTCCTTAAGCTTTACTAAGTAGGCTTTTCATTCCTTTAACTGGCATCCCATTCCAAAAGCAGCTGCTTTCACATGCACATGTATACACAGACTTTAGTTGTCATCTTCCCCACTCCCACATAAAGAGGACCAATTTTTTCTTCTCTCCCTCTCACCACAATACATATAGACTTTAAGATTTCAGAGTCAGACACTACTCTAAATGTTAATTGTCTATCAATACCAAATACTCAAAAGAACTTCTACAGAAATTACATTACCCTGCAGGAAAAAAAAATATACATAGGAAAATACCACTTTTTCATTGAGACATATCTGCAGATACATCTTAATAGAGGATGAAGAGAAAGAATTGTCAATTAAGTCTCAGTTCTGTATAAGTATTTTCAGTTCTGGACAAGTATTTTCTAGATAGGAGTACTGGAAGGATTGCACTCAAGAACCCAAAGCACAGCCCCATTCAGAGGAAGTTTGCATTAGATGAAAGGCCATAAGGAATTAATGCATGGGAAGATGAAGCTGAACACTTACAGCCTTACGAAAAAGAAGGACAATAATAAACTACCAATACATGAATCATACCAGCAATAAAGAGCAAGAGAGGAGCTTTCAAAGACACTTAGAGAATAACAGCTATAGGAAAACCTGAAAGCAAACATGAGAAGTCCCTTTTTTTTTTCTACTTAAAAACACACAGCATAAATGGGAAGACATACAGAAGCCTTCCATTGTGAACTGTGGGAATTTCAATCTCAAAAGTGCTTGACTGCAATTGATTGATCATCCCCAGCAGCACCAAATGCTGCACTAAAGCACACAGAGAAGAGACTACAATGCACATGTATACACAGAATGCAAGTTTAAGGCACAAGCTGCTGTATATAGAGTGAAACCTTGTAGTTACCTTTGGTTCAAATTAACCCAGCAAGTGTTCATTTGGTCAGTGGTTTCCTTCACTTTCCTCGAGTCATCATCACGATACTCTCGAAGTAGTTTATTAGAAAGATCATTGAATGCTGCTACTGTGATGTCACCTCTATGCAAATCCTGTACCAACAGCTAAAAAGCAATGCCAAATGAGACAGATTAAAATCAGACTATTTCTCATATTATGCATTTTATCACATATCATAAAACCCTCATTTTTTCCTCTTTTCTAAAAAGAAAAGTGTGCACATTTTTCATCTAGGAGTAAAATCTTAAAGAGAAAAATCTACAGATATTAAATGTCCTGATAATGAACTAATGAAAACATAAATAGGTGAGAAAAAGTTGTATTTACCAGAACTGTCAAAGGTTAGAGAAATCCTCTTTTATAGTCTACTGGCAACAGAAATAAAAATACTTCTGTATTTTGAGTAGCATGAATGAGTTTGAATTATTATAATAGCAACATAAGCAGCATTTAAAAGCAGCATAAATGAAATGTGCAGTATGAGAATTTGATTTCATTCTTTGGGGTTTTTGGTTTTTCATTTAAAATTAAGGAAATACATTAGAAAGGTTTCTTTATTGTGGCAAGATAATTACAATGTGCCTTGACTTTAGAGAATCTAAACTCAATATTATTTCAAAATGAAAAAGAGTATTTGCATATATATATATATATATATATATCCAGTTACATATCATGGCCGCCAACTTTCTGTCTGGGCATGGACCTGCTTTCACATAAGAAAACAAAGTAGACCTAATAGTCCATTTCTATTTCCCTGCTTATGCAGATATAGACACTAGTCAGATAGTTGTGCAAAGCATAAAACTTTACTGTCTACTTAAACAGCTATGGATTGGTAAGCAACTCCCACAGTCATATTCCCTGCCTCTTTCATTACCAGCTGTATCCCTACGTTGCCCCTTCATGAACATAGATACATATATATATATATATGCACATATTTTTTTATACTCTATTATATCTCTGTTCTAAATACTGCACTTGCAAGATCCTCTCCTCACTGCTTCATGTCTTTAGCTCTCATACTGTGCCACCTACAGCCCGCCTTTTTCTGACAGCCACCAGGACAAAGGACACTAGACTTACAGATTTATCACAGCACGCTTGATATGATATAAAAAGCATCAAAGATTGCATAGAATAAAAAAATCTATAAAAACAAAACAAAACAAAACAAAAAAACCAAACAAACAAAAAAAAAAAACAACCCACCACAAAACATTGGATATGCCTGGCACCCACCAGAAGTGAAGTCCAGGACAATTTTAAATACCTTTGTCCATTCCTCGATTTACTAAGCCACTGTTAAAACACTTCTATGAATTCAGTTCTGCAGCAGTATCGTTACATTTTACTTGGTCTGGGGTTCAAACTTTTTGCATGATATCATTTCTTTGATGCTAAATTATACTAATTTCAGCTAAGCTTTAAAAGGCACACATGCCACCTGTTTACATCCCAAAATGGAATTCTTGGGAAGTCTGATATATTGAAAAACATAGTCAATTAAAATATCATGCCCAAAAAGAGACAAAATAGTAAAACAACTAAATTGCACATTCACTCATCAATTGAATCCAGTAGCATTACACAGACTCAGGAATCTGCTATGGGAAAAAATAAGCATAAGTGGTCTCACTTTGCTCTCTGCAATCTGTTTGGCAAGCATCTCTTTTGGGGCCTGCAGGAGCACCCGCAGACGGATCTCGCACTGCTCCATGAGGTGCTCCATCTCCTGCCTCTGCTCGTGCCACTGCAGGCTGTCTGCCAGCATGTGCTTCAGCTGCTGCTGCCGCACCTCCACGCTGTGCTGGGTGTTGTCCCACTGGTTCTTCAGCTTCTCCACTGCAGAGGACAACACAGAACGTGAAAAATGTGGCAAGTGAAAAAGAAGCCATAACTACCTCTTAATCTTCAGGGCAAAAGGCAATAATATAAAGCATTCTCAAATACAATAGTCTCAATATTCAGTATTTTAGTTCCCTGTCTAGTTGTCATATTCACAGAAGCAAATAAAAAAATGCAAATGTGTTTGGCTTCCTCTTGTTTAAGCAGGTCAGCACACAAGTGCAACTATTATTTTTGGAATATTTCAGTCATTACTACTTTTAAAGTACACACATGTAGGAAACTGTACAGCAGAGATATGTCAGCAGCAGGGCTCTAAGGAGCACAATTTTAGGGTGATTAGACCAGCAAGTCATCTTTGTGCATCTGTAACTTAAATCAGTACAAATAAATAAATAAATAATAAATAAGTAAATAAATACTGTTTAAACAGCTTGTACAAAGCAAACTGAGTATTCCAGACCACTGTATCATGGCACCCGTACTACAGGTCACAAGATTTTTTGGCCAATGTAGAAACATTCTACAAGGTAGTAACAAACTACTTTGGCAATTTAATTCCACCACAGGTTTCTACAGAAATTAGCAGATTGCATAGCAGAAGAGAGGAGTTATTGATTACACCTCACTTCCTTCAAGTAGAAGGAATTCTACTCCTCTCTCAATAAATAGTTTCATTAGATGATGGATAAACACACTTAACCTTTAATAAACAAAGAGTGAAAATACAACATAAGAGCCTAGAACAAAAAAAAAAAAAATTGCATCACAAAAAGCAGTGAATGTGTCTTTGGAGAGAAATGCATGGCATCATACCTTTTCCCGGATAGTTACAAGACCATTAAAGCAAGTGCATCACTTGAAATCTATAGAGGTGGAAACAGGTTTTTGTCATGACAGTTACAGGGAACAAATTGTATCATTAAAGAATGTGATAAAAAAGAATGTTGTGAAAAAGAGAATGTAAAAAAGCAAAACGAAAAAAGACCAAGCTGGATTTCTTGAGCATCTTGCTACTCTGGTCAGAAAGAGGTATGCAGTATGTAAGACATCCAATGTATTTATTTTAACAGTAAGTATGCAATTTTATTTAAAAATTAACACACTGGCTGCTCAAGTCACTTCAATTTTCCATTAAGCAAAATTCCAAAGGTTGCACTTAAATTGAAACCATTTAAGTGGCTTACATTTTTTTAAACCTTTTGCAATTATACAAAGCCATTGTGCTTCATCCCCTCGAGAAAATCTCTTAACTTTAATACATTCAACAATATTCTGTTTAGTTCCACAGAGCTCTCAAAGACTGGGGCAGCAAAGCCCACCTGTCAGAGTAAATATCACTCTACCATGCTGGTAAACAAACCTAATAATTTGTGCAATATGGATTGATCCATTTCAACCCACAGGCAGCTTGTGGATTAATTTTCAAGCACAGATAGTTGACGCTTACACAGTAGTATTACTAGCAGAGAACAAACATTATTTATACACTTTTTCTTATTAATGGATGGATTAACCTTACTCTCTACACTACTGACATATTTACCCTTTTTTCTACTTCCAGCAAAACAGGACAAAAATAGTGACATTCCTGGTAGCCTCAGGACTTGGTAGGTTCAAGAGGTTAGTTCCTAGAAAAAGTTGTCATGGGCACCAATCTGATATCACAGGCAGAAGGAATGAAAAGAATTCCTGATGAGATTGTTTTTTACAATTCCAAGTGTCCATAAAGCAATTGGGAGGAAAGTTCCAAAGAAGGAAGTTTTTCTGTTTCTCTGCTCCTATCAATTTGAGTAATCATGCTTCATCTGATGATGCACAGCAGACTCCCAGAAGGTTGTAGGACACTGATACATTCTGATATATATTCGGTGTCTATACATACTCAGTGTTTAAACAACGAGGTGCATAAGCAGCTTCACTTTTCTTCAAAACTTTTCTTAACAAATGTCAGTGGCAACAAAACCTTCAATTTTCATGTTTCATGACAGGCAGAAAATCTTCACACACATCTGAAGTATCTACTGGAAGCTGAATCCATGGTAGCACATACAATCTCTCTTTTCCCACCCTGGATGTACACAACTATAGGGCAACTCAAACTTCCAACACAGGGTACTTTACTGCTTGTTCAGCTTTTCTGAAGAATCCAGAACGTTTTGTGACTGATGCCATGTCCCCTTGTTGACTGACTCCCACAGTTATTATCCTGCCCTGAGTATCCATCTCACCCCTAGTTCCAAGTGACTGCAAAACTGAGTTGCTTCTTGAATCTTACTGCCCCTACCAGTCCACAGTCTGTGAACCTCAGACAGCAGATGCCATCTCATCAGACCCCCAGAAAAACCACCCATCTGTGGGTTTCCTATCTGACCACATCATCTCCATCAAGTCTTATGGACACCAAAGAAATTAATGAAGATGGAGTAAAGGAAAACTACATTACAGAGGAGAACATAAAATATATCTTCCCATTTTTACTTCTAACTATGGTATTCCCTGCTGCCTGAGTTTTCTAATCTTAGCAATGAGCAAAGCTTAAGACGTCAAAAAACACACTGTCCACTAGTTTCAAATTGTGACAATTGTACATTTCTTAGGTACCAGTAAAATAAATTTTCAAATGGAGTGGAGAACTTTAAATTGAAAATTAATTTTTCAAGTACATGTCAGTTAATTAAAATCTCTACTCTCAGTGAACAATATTCAAAGTACACACACAAAGTCATCGTTCTACAGTCAATACATTAATGTTTTTAACTGTCCAGTGCCTCAGAGTTTAACAAAAAAATAAACATGATTAGCTCCTTTTCTCAATAAATACAATCCTCATCCCTGGGTCTGCGGCTGTGAAGCAACCCAAATTCTTCACAAAATATTTCAAAATCCCAGCAAAACTATTGATCTTCACACTTGAAAAAACAGCCAGTCAAGAAAACATGAGTCAATTCTCATTCTAGGAATTTTCATTAGACTGTTTAAGTGAAAGCCACCCTCAATTGCCAAGTTTTTTCTTTTTCAAGGAAGGCAATTTCAGCTCAATGGAGAATTTCAGAAAAAGACATGAAGATTTTTTACTGCCATGAAAACAATGAATTTGCAAACACAGGATGGATAAACTTACTTTTTTCTGTGATCTCTGTCCTAATGTCTGAACTGGAAGTTTTATTTTTCAAATTCTGAGCCAATGTAAAAACAGAATCAAGCTGAGGGTGCCGATGGTCCATATCTGCATTGGTTATCTGTTTTTAAGTCCAAAAAGTAGAAAATAGTTAAATTCACCCGTATTGTTTAGGTAAAAAAATACACGTCTCCACAGCTGTACAGCTGGTCTCATCATTACTGTAACTCTTGAACTGTCACAGTACCATAGCACTGCTTTAAAAAGCTAAAATATTGTAAATAGCAATTACTGAAAATCCAGAGGTGAAGGTTAACCTATACAAACCACATAGTTACCACAGCTGTTGCACAATATCTTCCAATATCTATTTTTCATAGACTTACATGAAAATAAGTTTCCATAACTTATTTTACTCCTAACCAAGCTGGCATCAGTTATATATATCAGAAGCACCAGTGGGCGCAGGAGGAAAGTGAAGAACAATAGAAGGAACAATTAGACTATATAATGTTGCTCTATAAACCATTGCTCTCTACATGTACCAGAATATCGCAAGTATTATACAGCTGAAAGAAAGTGTTTCCAAAGCTACATCATGTTATTCTTCTAAATTCCAGGCTATGTGAGATACTCACAGAAACAGTTTAGTGCTTGTTTAGCCTACAGCTTTTACTCTACACTTAGTTCATTGATATTAAGTCAAATAAAATGAACCTTAACGGCTGCATACATCTCACTAAGACTGCTCTTAGTCACAGCTTAACATAGCATGAGCTATCAACAGAAATAAACATTTACATCATAAGCATTTATGTTACACCTTTTAATTCTCTTAGCATGTCTCTGGAAATCAGTTTAGTGTAACTACAGCAAACAAAACTCATTAGAAACCAGTAAAGAGAGAATCAAAGGTCACCCACTAAGCAGACATGAAGCTGCTCTAAAGTCCTCGGTGTAAATCAACTATTACAAATTCCAAAAGATGTCAGGAGGTATTCTCCACTTTCTTTGTTTTAAACAAAAAAATAATGGCACTTAGCTCACACAGGGACAAAAGAATAAACACAAAATGGTTCTGAAGGAGAAAGGAGTGTAATAAGAGCTTTTAAAGTGTAACTTTCATGTTATGCATTTAGTTGCAGTCAGGGATTTTTTTCCCCTTAAACATGTCATTGCTTTTAATTACTTTAGTGAATGTAAGAACTATTAAAATGTGAGACAATTTTCTACTAGCCTTCACAAAAACACATACTTTCATTCGTGCAATGGTCCGATTGATCTCTTCAGTATTTCCCACAGTGACTATGTTTGATTTGAGCATCTGGTCAATCAGTACCAACCAGTCAGCCAGCTCAGTTCTAGTTTTGTCCAGATCAGCAGGTGCAGAAAGTTCCAAAGTCGGCTGAGACTGAACAGGAATTTCCAATGAAGAAGATGCTAGCACCACCTTTTGGATATCTGAAACAGAGTGGAGGGGTTCTGTTAAAGAAAAAGTAGTCATGGCCACATGAGTTCTCAGAATTACAGGGGGCTTTTTGTAATTCCTATAAATATGCAACAGCATCTACAGAGAAAGCACAAATTGTATTTTAACAACCAGAAGCTAAGTAATGAGACTTATGCACCTTTAAGGCAGCTATTTTCTTACTGCATGCCAAAAAGACTCACCCAAATGATTCAGCCTAAATTCAAAGTAAACAAGATGAAAACTTGCAAAGACAAAATTACATTAAACCTAATGGAACAAAGCTAAACTCTCATTGATGCTTATTAAGCATAAACCCCAATAATTTTGTTTAAGATAAACATCTAAAACTGTCTTCCTCAGTTTTGTACTATGTGGGAGAAAGATCTCCACTTGGCTCAGAATTCTTTTAAGTAAAGTGAAGCTTCTGGAACAGATGCTTCATGGACTTGGCATTACACAACTCTCTGAGGAAGGGACAGATGCCCTCTAGTTCAGTCACATCTTTCTCTCTTTTTAACCTTACACAACAAATGAGAAATGAGCTGAAATTAATAGCAAGATTCACTCCAGAAGTTGTGTTCTAATTCCAAGAAACACTAAGCTACAACAAGCTGAAGCATGAATATTTCACACTTCCCTCAAACAACAAAACACAGGAGTTTTGTTTAACAAACATGTTGTATGAAAGGACACCAAACTGAATTCAAGGTTTCAAAACAGAAGTTGGCTTGCCTCAATTTTTGTTTACTGATGCTGAAATTAAAAAAAAAAAAAAATTAGAGTTCATTCACTGAGGTTCGATTGAAAATTTTTTCAGGCAAGGGCTGTCTTCTTGGCCTAAATTTCCAAAAGGGAGACATGGGTATTTTGTTTTCAATCTGTATTTGCTGAATTGCCTCCAACTACTTGGAAATATGACCAGTGTCAGTGTCTGATACAAGAACACATACTTAGCTTTCCCTAAGAGATTCAGGAAGGTAAGTATCTAGCAGATAAGGGAGCCCCATCTGTCCCGCTAACCAAGCCAGAAGAAGAATGCCCTTTATAGGACTGCAAAAAAAAAATCCACATGCAAGAGATACTTTACAAATAATTAGCTGTATGGAAAGCTTCTAGTGGATCTTAATTAGTCAAAGGCATGATCACAAATCCACAGGAAACAAAGCACAGAAAACAGGCTGTCACAAACACAGCTATTTTAGTTTTTACTCTGTACCTAGTCCTGATGAGGAGGCCTAAGCTTTATATAAATTTCTCCATTTCAAAACTCTTAGAGGAATTCCAGTCCTGAAGAGCAGAGTGACTTCTTCCCTACCCAAACATTCCCTCTCCCCCACAGTAATGAGAAGGCAGCCTCAAGTTCAGCACAATGGTTCAATATTTCTTATTTGTCCTAGTTCATAGTTTTTTTCCTTTTTTAATTACTTTTGACTGCAAACAGGATTACACTCAAGACAATTAAGCAGAACAGAACAACCAATGACTCACCAGGAGGCTTTGTCTTTGTAACAAAACGGGACTGCGCAACAAATGCCTCCAATTCTCTCACTTTGTCCGGCACTTCTCTGAATACCTACAGCCAGCAGAGAGAAATAAAAACACAACCTATATTAATGGCAGAAAAGTAATCTCTTATTGGACACAAAAAATTCCACACCATGCCTCACATATATTTAAATTATTTTTGGAAGGTATCCTTTAAAAAACAATAAAAACTTCAAGAGGTGCTAAAGTGTTCTTTCAATACATCCCAGTGTCACACCTAACTATTGAAAAGAAGTAAATTGTTGTAGATGGGTCGTTTACATGGTTTTTACTGTCTGAGCACCAAAACTGTAATTCAATATTTGAATATACTTTGAAGAAAAGATGATGCAAAGCATTATATGATCAGTCACACAAAAGCAGAGAAATTGGGAACTAACTGACAAAAGAAGAAGTGTTACAACTCCGTTGTAGTGAAAATAAATGTGCCTATATGCTTTTTAAGAGTTTTTTTAAGTCAGTGATGAAAATGTAGTGCTCAAAGCAGTGGGAGAATCCCTATTTTCACGTCTGAGTGGGTAAAAAACCATCTTTTTCCTATCCTGAACTATCATAAGCCCCTTTCCTCAATAAATTCTTACCTCTGTCATCCATAAAATAATCTAAAATAATTTAATTTTTTCATTTGGATCTCCAGGCTTTGCTTGAAAAAAAATTTTGCTTTGCTCCAACCAGTCTTGCCAATGAGACTGAACACAGGAGTTTCTAACCTACAGTAATGTTTAAGAAGAATCCCAGACACACTTAGTAAGATTTTCTATGCTCTACCACGGCTTCATTTCTTTTTCTCCTAACTGCTACAAGCACTCAGTTTTCCTACACAGTAAAGATTTATTCTAACTCTCAATTTCAAGTTAATACTTTCAAAAAAAGCCAATATAAATTAAAAAAAACAACCAAAAAAAAACCAAAAAACCACCACACCAAAAAACACACAGCACCAAAACAAAACAAAACCAAAAAAAACAAAAAAAAAAAAAAAAAAACAAAAAAAAAACCAGAAAAAAAACCAAAAAAAAAACCAGAAAAACCTAAGCTAACAAAATTAACTCAATCTGATGGAAAAATATCCATCAGTATTTTCATGTGTAACTGGTTTGCGGTACACTTCCTGATCACACCTGTATGGTTTCCTGATCATTTTATACACATGCCACATGTGACAGACACATGAAAAAGAAAACAACCATTCCAAGCATACCACTATTTTCAACCTCAGGTACCCAATGCTGAAGAAATGCACACCTTATTCCACCTCACATTGAGGGACTGCAGGCAAGCAGAAAGTTTGTTTTTTTCCTGAAGATCAGTATTTTTATCCAACAGTACTTCAGATTCAGTTCTATTCAGCCATTCCAGTTTGTCACCCAGAACTTCCATCTCTTCACTTAAGACCTAAAATGAACAGAAGAATTTTAGACTGAATAGAATGCATACATGCTTAAATAAAGAAGGAGGAAAGCTTTCTTTTAATTCCAATATTAGGCATTTTCCTGAACATACACAGAGAAACTTCTATTTTGGTTTCTGTGCTTGATCTAGAAATTATTGGAACATTTATTATCTTTCACTTCTAGCATTTATATTAAGGTAGATGACAAGAAAAATTACACTTTGATGACAAGCAGGAAATACTCAACTTACATGAGTCAATTTGTTTAGACAAACACAACTGCCAACTACTTTACATCATTTATAAACACTTATTCAAGACTTCCCAGTTAGATTTGGTCTAAAAAGGATTGGTTGGGGTTTTGTCGGGGTTTTTTTGTTGCCTTTTTAAAATTTACTGATTTTTAAAAAATAAACAAGCAGGTCAGTTGGACTGACTACACCTCTCGTTCTTTTAGGATTTCAGAAAGATTTTCTTTCCCACATTGTACAAACCAAAGATGTTTTGTTGCCAAAGCCAGATGCAAAACAGGAAAAATGCATACATATGCACACAACTTACTTAAAATGGCCAAAAACCCTTACAGTTTTAAGTAACAGGTTAGATAAAATCTTACACACATAAGAGATTATTACAACTGCCCAGGACTTACCATTTAAGGTTATCAGCTTTTTTTCTAGAGGATTTAGCAATTAAAAATTTGACAAATACACAATCTCCAGTGAAATTCTACTTACTAAATTTTATCAGTAGTATATCTGTTTCTCACTTTCTTATATACAGACACCATCTTCTGGCTACATACCAGTTACCAAGTCAACTTCATTTCGAGGTGTACCTTGCCAGTGTAAGTAATCTCACAAAATTTTCTCACACAACCATAATATTTCTTTGGCTGTTTACAGTGTGAAAACTCCCCTTCTCAAAAGCCATGTCCTGATGCTTTACACAAGATGTACAGATGTATACATATTTACACACTAATTAGTCTTGCCTGTAATTCTTGCAAGTTTTCTTCATGGTTGAATGCAAATCTTGTGTCCAGAGCATTTTCTACATTTTCCAACCAACAACGCAGCTCATCAAGCTTCTTTCTGTACTCTATCAGCTGCTGGTTCTCTCCTTTTAGCCTTAAAAAGTGAAACAAGAAGACCAGCACATCAGTCCTAAATTACTTCTGATGCCACAGTCAACTTTTTTTCAGTGTTTGGAGAATTTTAAAGGATTCATTTTATCATCAAAAGATTCTACCATCATCATTAAGATGCAAGATATTTACAAATAAATACTACTGTCTAAAAATGGACAAATTTTGGTTCCAAAGTCATACAATAGACATTTAAAAGACTGCAGAAAATATTAAATGTAAGTCACAATAATGACACCACGTTCAGGCCTAATCATTATAAGGTCATTGAATTTTTCCCCTGGAGGTTTTAGGGACATATATAATAGTTCCACTAAAACACATAAAACTTTAATGAAATTTCTGAAACTAAATAATTAAGCAAAATCCTATTTTACTCCTAAATGTATCAGAAGATGTTAGAAACACATAATTACATGAAGTTCTTACTTTATAGTATTGTGGAAATCCAAGTACTATACAAGTTGGTTCAATGAGTGCATCTCTGTCAGGGATAAAACAAAACTTAGTGATACTTACAAGTTCAGCTTCAGCCAGAGAAAGTAGCTGAGAAATTCTTCCTTTAAAAGCCTGGATTTATAAGAACATTATTTTTAAAGCAAAGGAGAACTATAAAAATGTAGTTTTGTGGTTGTCATTTTGTGAGTTGTTCCAAAGACTTACTAAGCAGTCAATTTCAGGTGGATTTATGAGAAATTTGCTCTAGGAGACGGTTCAAAACAGAGCTCTAAACATTAGGAAAATTCAGATTAATGACACCATGCAACAGAATGCACTCTCTCTCCCAGTGTCTACTCAATTAAATTCTCCTTATTGCATCTGTCCAGACATCCAAATTTTTAATTAACTTATTACCTCTGTTGTCTATCCATGACCTCTGTTGTGATTGCTTTCCAGCGTCTATTCAGTCCTGCCAGTTTCTCCTGTAGGAAGCTCCCATCTGTAGCAGACAGTTTCTGTATGATTCCTTCCCCAGTTCTGTTCAGTGCTGAAATGCTGGTCTGATGGCTAGTGACTCCCTCTTCAAGTTCCTGTCAGAAACATAAAAGCCACACAGAATTTTATTACTGACCTGAAGTGACTTTGATCTGGCTCATGATATGCAGGATGAATCCTGGGTGCATATTATTTTACTAAAAGAGGCACTTGAAACCATCTTACTTAGAAATGGATGCTGTTGACAAAGTTATTAATGTTCTTTTATTGAATGTAATTCAATTTTTTAGGTGTCATGAGAAGATAGTGACACAGAATAGGCTATGAATACTACAAAGAATCACAAGAATTCATTTAAGCCACCAGTGCTAAAATCAACACTCAACTTTGATTCCTTTTCTCTTCATGTACAGCATTTCCCTAGTGGTTCTAACAGATGGTTTGACTTTTAACCAGGTCTTCTCATAATCTATACCCCAAATATTTCTTTACCTTCAGAGTATTTTAGCTAGGATATTTATGGCAGTGCTGTCATGGTCCCAGGCACCATGGAAAATTCATGAAGCTAAAGAAAATCATATGTCAGGATTAAATCTTCAAACACCCATAATGACTACAAAAGTCCTACACAGTTAGCAAAAATCTCTATGCAAGTTGATTAGAAATAAGATGATTCAAGAAAGAGAACTGAAATGCCCTAGAAGAAAACTTCAAGGAGCAACAAGGATAAAATGGAAGATGTGTCTTAGATTTCTTTCACAACACACATCTGACATTTGGATAACTAATACTCTCAAAAAAAAAAAAAAAGGCCCTTGAAGTTATGCTTTCTTCTCCTTATTTAAAAGGAAGTAAAATTTTTAAAAAATCAGGGAATAAATTCCAGAACCAAAATCTGAAAAAAAATATCAAACGTAAGACCCCTGTATTTGGAATCTTCTCTTTTTCTAGATTGTTTACACAAGGCCGTATCTCCAAAAGACATTTGTTTAAATAAATAATTTGCTAAGTTATAAATGCCCTTTATTGGTGTCCATTTTTAAAAAATTATGACTCAAAAGTAAATGAAATAATATATTGGATTTTTAATCTGATTAACATATTTTTGAAGCTGTAACAAAACTTATAAACTGAAAAATTATGTCAACATTTGAATTATCAAATTATCTCAAACCAATCCATACTAAGAGCGATCATATAACCCCATACTATAAGTAGGAACTGAGTTCTTCCCCAAGAATAAATTTTTAACTGCAGCCAAAATATAAATGTTCAGAGTTACTGCTTTTTGAAGCGCAATTGCACAGCCTCTCTGCAAATCCATATGTCTATCTATAAAACTACAATTTTAGATGAAAATTTAGGCTGTTTCTAGCTTGCTCATTTTCTGCCCCAATCCCACATACCTGCTGATGCAGCCCAGCTGCCTGCAGCTCCAGGCTGCCATCTGGCCCGCGCGCATCAGCCAGTAGCGCTTCGGCCTCCGCTATCCAGTGGGAGAGATCGTTGAGATCGCAGTGGAACTGCCTCCACGCCTCGATCGCTCTATCAAAGCAACTGTGGGAAAACAAAGGATTGAAAAATTACCCACAATTTCAGTTCGAAGGCTAGGAATCCCACTCCAGTGAGTAGAAATTTGCCTTGCAGAACAGAAAGACTAGCACACAGCCTGCTTAACCAAGCCCTAGTACTGAAGGCTTCCTGGCAAGGTAGCAGCTGGTGAAAGCCAACAGCACAGACTGTCATTAACTTCCACCTGAAGGAAGAAAGGGCAGTCCTCAGCAAACTTGTTCTATCACTTAAAAAGTAAAGATTGATTAGCTACATCAAATTGGTCTGCAGAACCCTTTCCTACTTTATCATGAAACAATTCAGCTATCAGACAGTGTGAAATATGAAATATGATTAATCTCTCACTTTTTTTTTCTCCTTCATAAGGAGAAAATGGGGTGCTGGTGCCTAGAATTTATTATTAAGTGAAAGTGATTTTGATTATATAGATTATATATTTGATTATTTAATATTGCCAGTAAGCAGTCATAAGTAGGTCTTATAGAATTTAATCACACAATAATTTACCAGATACTTCATTGTCATCATCTTTGCAGCATCAAATGTGTTGCTTAATTTGAAGGGCAACATGTTCTTGCATGGAACAGATAGAACAACCACAGTCAGAAATTTGTTTTTTAATAAAATGAGAGTTCTGTTATGTTAACAAGCTAATAAAGCGAGAGCATGAGAAAAACATGTCAGAAAGGAATGGAGTGGCTTGTTTTCTATTTGTTGATTATTAACTATTCCAAACTAATAAAAACAGTCATCTTTAAAGTCCTAAAAGGCCAAGACTACTGTTAATCAGAGGACCTTCTATTTTGACTGAGGAACTATGTCATTTGCAACCCATTATTGCAAACAATTGCAAATAATTGCAACAGTAAAGACTCCAGAGATATTGCACATATATAGATACAATCTGAAATTAGCACCATAACAAAGATATCTAAAACCAAACTTTAAAGAACTACCATTGCAACTGTTTTTCACTATTTAAAGTCAACAATCCCAGAGTTCTTAGTGAGATTAATTTCATCAAAATTAAAACTAATTTTACAAAAGATCCATAGTTCTTGATATCTACACGGCTTATTTGTTGTTGTTATTATTAGCCAATTAACAAGTCTTAAAAATAAGACTTAAGTCTTAAAAAAGAAGTCTTAAAAATATAAGACTTAAAGAAGTCTTAAAAATCTCCACTTTATTTTTTCTAACATTTTCTCTTAGTTCTACCATTTGAGTTTCAGCACATAACCTTGATTTAGTACCCTAGATCAACCTGTACACTGACCCCAAATCTCCATGTCTCTTTATTTCTCACATACATTTCAGTCTAAGCAGACTGTCTCATGACAGTAACTCATTCCACATTTAATGAGAAGATACATTCTAAGCACTTAAAATAGATTAAAATAAGGTTTTATAGGCTTCCTTAAAAATTACGGGTTTTGAGGGCGTTTTTCAGAATACAGAAAACTTTTAAAACTTCAGAGAACACTTAGATACAAAGTTTTAACTTGTGCCATTTCTGATGTGAGACTACAGCTCCATCAGTATTTTGAGCAATGAGCAAAGTTTCATTCCAGTTTTGAGTCAGACGCATGTGCTGCTGCTACAGACTGCCTCATATGAAAGTTAAAAGTACCAAATTCCTGTGACTATTGCACCAAAACTTGGCTATCATTTGCCTCCACTGCAGGAATCCACTGTTTCCAAACCACATCTCATTCCCAAGTCATCAACACTTTCAGTACTGGGAGAAAACCCACAGCAAAATGAGCAGACCTAGCAAACCAGCATAGTTACAAACAGTCCAAAGCATTAAGCCTATATATACACATACAAAACACACACATTTTACTCCACATATGTTGAAATGCAAATACAGTCAGGTGGATTTAGGTGACTACGCAGAAGCTTTGCTAAGTTGAATTAAACTTGTGCTTGGCTTCATCAGAGCATTTACCAAAGGTTTAACTACTTAGCTGGCATTCAATCACAAAATCTTTACTACCCCTGAAAACTAAATCCATCTTTTGCCAGAGGCTTCAGATGCTGCTTTGTCTAATTTTGTCAAAATTTCCACCCACTCCAGAAACAGAAAAAAGTCAAAGATGATTAAGGAGATAGTCATCCAGCTTATACTTAGTGCAACACTGGAAAAAGCAAGATTAAACTTGACTAAGAATTCTTCTTTGTAACAAAAAGGGTTTAAAAATACTAATGCCATTTTCATATTGCAATTAAATAACATCTTCAGTGATCAAAGAGCATGCTCCTATTAAAACTGCAGCATTTTCTATATTTAAGAAGCTATATATCATTTATCTAAATTAGTAGTCCAGTAGTCCCTTTTTGTATGAAAATGAAACCCAATATTCTCATTAATATGCAGAGCTTTACAAACTTTATGAAGGTCAAGATTAATTTGTATCAGCAAAGTGACTGAAGAGTCAATCTGTTGCTTTCTTCCACTTCTTCATAAACACTGAACTAACTCTTTGATTCACTTACTTTATTCAATAAGAAGACTAGGTTTCTGGTTAGCCCTAGCTACTTAATCAAAGCAAATGTGAGTAGTAAATTCAACTGTACTCATACTTACAAAATGTTAACATTAGTTAAAGCTTTTCAAGTAAGTTACAAGTGGAAAAAAAGGCATAACTAAAGCTTAGTGCATACAGTATCTAGGAGGACAATAAAATAGTTGCAGGCATATAAATATGGATAGGCATCAGATTCAGGAGCAGTTGTCTCCAAATTCAGCAGGTGACTATGAGCACCCAGCAAGAGCACAGAAAGTTCTACATAGCCGGCATCACTGTTTTCTAATTAAAGAACCCACAGTGAAACAACATGACCTGCCGAGTTATTAGAATCTTGATCCTTCACTCATCCAGGGGCCCAGAATTTCTGCAAGCCTCCATTTAGATAATAGCACCAACTGATTTTTATGTCTCTACACCTTTATCAGTGCTCTCAGAAAGAGTTGGAAACATCTTATGTAATACATGCTCTTCCTAGAAACATCTCTTCAAAATACATTACCACGTGGGTTTGATATCAGATTTCTGGTGCTACAAAACCAGTAAACATGGTAAGGCATACTTTATGCTCTACAAAACTTCTGCATCATTCATTACCTTACACCATCATTAAAAAGGAAATACTGTAAAAGCAAATGAACTACAGTATAAGCCTTTGCATTTAATTTTACATTTCATTAAATAATTTTCAGTCATTAAGGGCTTTTTTGCATAGCAGCAATCTCTGTGTGCACTGCTGCTTGCAGTGTGAGCACCTTCAGCTTAGTGGTAACTTTCTGAACGTGTACTTTGACACTTTTACAAATTCCAACTTAAAATACTCCTCTAATACACTTTCCCAAGAATCACTAAATGGTATTGAGTTTGTTTTCAAAGACTTAAAACTGATTCAGATAATGTAAAAAGTTTAATGTCTCTTCTGTAAGGGGTGGGGAGAAATCAAACTTTTTGCCTAAGTGAAATTACACCTATTTGTGGCAAGGAAATTAGAAATACATATTTCTTAAGCACCTATTTTAGTATTCTCTTGTTTTCTTAACAACAAAATTGTCTAATCATGTCATCTCTCATCTTCAAGTACTTACAACAAATATTACTGACAACTGTCATAGGTGCTGTATTTTACAGACCCCATTCTTTCAAACTGCATCCTTCCTTCAAAGAACAAAAAAAAAATCAGCCTTGAATTCCTCATTAAAAGATGTCCTACTCAAAATTATTCTTCCAGAATTTTGCTTTGTGATGCCTTTACAAAACCAAAATTTTATGTTCTATAAACAGGAGCTTCTATTTGAGAAACAATGAGCCTCATAAAAGCAGCCAAACTTCAATTTCTGTGTTAACAGTTTCAACATTCAATAATTCTGAAAATTATTCTGTAATACCAACAAATAAAAGCTGATAACTCCCAAACTCATCTTCATCAAGGTACATTTGAAAAATACTTATATAAACATGTACACAAATTATTTACCACATGGCCACAGAGACCAATCATGCTTGACTTACCACTTACGATCATTGTACATTCTGTTAATTCTGTCCCATTCTGCATTCAGCTGTGTTAGTGCATCTCCTATTTGTATTGCCTCAGGTCCAGATGCTTCCAATATAACATCAGGCTGCTTTTCATGTATTACTGCAATTTGATCCCCAAGTTTATCCAAAATATCTTTTATGTTCTGCAAGTACAGTAATGGCACAAGCCATAAGTAAAGTCAACACCATCAGGAAATAAAAGAAAAGTACAAAAACATAATATTTTCAAAATTCTTTTTCCAAAAATCAGCATCTACAGTAAGACCATGACCACCAGTAATAGCAATAACATTTACAGTTTAAATCAGTTTTAGCAAGTGAACTGAATACATCTTCATACCCTTTAAGCATGTATCCTTTTCAGGTGTTTAGGAAAAGGATACAATATTTCATATATATCTAATTTGTTCCTAAGGTAAAGGGCACACCATATACTTCTCAAAGCAACACTAGCTTCACTATCAAACAAATCTGCCCATGTCACTATACAGACTCTCTCCTCATGTAAAAAACTGGACCACCAAATTCCAACTTCATCATGCTTCATGTAACCTCCCATATGCACAGAACTGCAAAAGCATAAGGCTGCATAAAGGTTTTACATTTAAATGACAGTTAAAGTAATCAATTTCAAATACCACTGAACTATGATGTGAAAATTCCTTTAAACCAGATACTGTTGTAAGACTGCCTTGGTATTCAGAAGACAAACAGTCCATGCAGATAGTGGAATTTACTTATCTTTTGAATTTGAAACAGTAATGCTTCTAAAAATTCTATGCTCTGCTATTTGCCTTTTCTGAAAACATCCTTAGACTATACCAAAACTTGAAAATCAGATGAGACACCTGCACTAAAACAAAGTATTTTAATCCTGTTTTAACATAACCACTCCTAACTGCACTCAAGGCAGCACAGAAGCAGAGTGAGCAGGCATAAGAATTTCATCAACAAAACAAAGGCTGCCCCCTTTGTCAAAGGCTGGCACCATTCCCATATTTGCTTTCATAAAATTTATAAAAAACCCAATACATGACAAATGGAAGCATGTACACAGTAGAAAGAAAAGCAAGTCAGAAAAGTGGACTGGAATTTGTAAAGCTTTTAAGGACCTACATAGCAGCTGCAGAAACAGCTAATCTAGCTCTTGATGAGAGGCAGAACCTGACTACGCCTCAGATATGACACATGGACCCTGCTATGATTCCCAGTCCAGAGAGGTACACCTACACTGCACCATGCCATGTGTAATTGCCAACTCCAATAGATGTTTTATGAGGGAATCTGTTTCATACTCTTTTGTATGCTAAGAATTAACCAGGGCTCAGACTTCTCCACACTCAGCTCATATTTGACAGCAGGATTCAGTATTTTCAAGCATAATTCCTTCATCTCCTTTTGAAAAAGGCGAGGTCCTCAACAATTTCCTCACTATAAATCCCACTGGTAAATCCACTGGCTAATAAGAAGTTGTCATGCTGCTATACATTGTATCCAGATTATGCATAGAAAAAAATAGCCAACAGAACTGTCATTTTTTTAGTTTTCAGTGCATATTGATCATGTATACACCAAGCAAAACCAGAAATGTTGCGATAGAGTTGTTAAAGTGGTGGCCTTTCTTCTGCTGTTTCCCTACTCCACTCTGAATATAATGCTTAGGCAGTACCTTCAGTGCATCTTCCTGAGCTGAAAAATCCTCATAGATGCCAGTATTCAGCTCTGGTGCATTCAGCAGCAGTTCAACATCAGCCATGGCCAGCAAAACTTTGTTGATTTCAACCAAGTACTCAGCTGAGAAAGGCAAGGTCCTAACTCCTGTAGCAAATTGGCCTTTTAACCTCTGCTGGACAGGGATTGCCTGAAAACATGAAAATTCATTTTATCATTCAAGCAACAATCAACTTTATGAAAAAATCCTAAATCAATAAACTATACTTAGAATAATTACTTTTCTAGATTAATAAAGGAAACAAAGGCCTTTCTAACAAGATTACATGAATTCAGAAAGCTGCAGGTTCTGCACAAGACAGTTTATTTATTTTAAAAGTTAGAAAACAGTTGATATCATGCCTCAAAATGACTCCGTATTATTCTTGATTAAAACTCCAAGCAATGGGAAGGGTACCACTGTTGCTCTTAACTTGATCCTTACCATTTCCCAAAATACCACTTCTTGACTGAGCCTGTATCTAGTGTCACAACCCACTCTGCTTCCTTCATCACCAAGATACCAATTCACTGAAACACTTATTTCCCATCCATATTGTTTTCAATAAACATTCCCACCCACATTTTCTAATAATTTTTAAAAATAAATTAGTGCTCCACCAGTACTCCCAATATTTTGCAGCAATAAAAGACAGAAGCTCCTCCAGAGCCTGGCAATTGTTTTCTGCTCTGGCTACAAGACTAGGCTATATAGCCAAGTACCATGTTAGCAGATAAGAGAGTAAGAACAGTAATTTAATGCAGCTTTTTCTTGGCTCACTAATATTGGGCTGGATCTGAAACCTTGGGAAGATTGCTACAGGAAACTCTCTGCCACGCCTGGCAAAAAATTAGCAGATGCAGGTGAGGCAGACTGATAGAAAACATTTTTAGCAGAAAATGTTTCTTGTCAAACAAGGATTCTGTTACCATCTCTGAAAATAGCCTGTTTCTTTCAAATTATCAAATAAAAGAAAGCCCACTTCCAAATATTGAAGAACTCAAGCAACTTTAAATCACCATGTTTCACTTGGTGAGTGAGTCAAGCAAGACACAGGCACAGGACTGTGGGATTTACTAACAGCTAAGAACACTCTAAAGAGTGAAGAATAAATGTATGCTCACAGCAATTTCAGCCAGTGAATTTTACTTTGCAATTTGTCTGGGCTGGGTGCACACATGACCAACCAATAAAATATTAAAGCCCCAGTAATCAAGTGGCTTGCAAACACCTGTCTGTACCTTCCTTCATCACATGTTTCTGAGAATTTCAAATATGTCACTCAAATTAACGGGAACCTAACATAACCAGCACATGTAGTGCAAATTAAGCAAGGACTGCAGCAGAAAAAATATGTTCACATATTCACAATTCAGGACTTCACATGCACTAAATATTCCTAAGGATTTTCTTTGTTTTGTGTTGGTTTGGGTTTTTTTGTTTGTGAAGTAGACAGTCATCCTGTTGTAAAAGAGGGGACACAGCTTTGCTTCCACAAGACCTTTACCACTAGATACTATTTGCTCTCAGTCATTCATTGCATACCAAAGAAACAGGACGCAAGGGCATAGCAGCGCAAGTCTACCAAAAACAAGAATTACAGAAAGGCATCACAAACTCCTCAGTACTGCTTTTGATTCAGTATAGCAAGCAAGCACCACAGTTAAAAATGAGGCTTACTCCATATGCTTTAGCTACAAACCCAGCATCTTGGTCCCTGATGCTCCCCAAATGCATTTTCTTGAGGTTCTGCATATATTTTATCAGCTTCCATCAATGAAACTCAGAGAAAAAGCCAAAGGCTCGGACAGTGGTACAATTTCCTGTGGAAGGAGAGGGCCCCAGTGCCTAAGAAATCAGTCTGTGCAACTCAAAGTATGTTTTCCCTAATAATATGAAACATGTCAAGGTAAGAAAAAACAACAGGATGCCTTCTCTAACACAGCCATCTGCAACATCTTCCCAAGGTGTTTTCTCTAGCTCCCAATCATTCCAAAAGTCCCATTCTCACACAGGTGACAAGACTTCAGAATCAAGACTTCACCCACATGAATCAGTCACTGGGCTTTACTATGTTTCCACTCCCCACACACTGCTTTGTCTCTTATTAGAAAAAACTTGCACAAGATTTAAAACAGCATGTGTTGGCATGCAGCAAACTCATTCTGTACTTGTGCATTGAAATGTTCTGAAAGTTTCTGCTTTCCCAGTAACACCATCCTGGGCCAAATTACTCTTCTACTAAGCAGTGAATTCTTCCTAATGCTGCTGCTCCAAAGTAAACCTCCTTGCTAATCTCCTCCAGCTGCCTCATATCACTGAGATGATGCTTCCTCCTCTCACTACCCTCACTCTTAAAGGTGAACATATGTAAGTGCTATAAACACATTAGTGCTTCAATACAGCAGAGTTTTAATTGTTCAGCTGTTCTCTACCTTGCACTGCAGACTGGAAGCTTCTAAAATGCAGCATAATATGCTAAAAAATAGAAGTGGAGTTTTATGTAACTCACTCACAGTTACCTGATAAATACCTAAATTACACAGAAGTTGGTTTTGGTTGCTTGGCTCTGGGTTTTTTTAATTAAAGAAAAAAAAAAAAACAAACTCGGGTAAGCAACCGTTTCACATAATCAGAATGGTTTAGATTGGAAAGGGACCTTAAAGATCATCTCATTCCAACCCCTCTGCCATGAACAGGGACAACTTCCACTACATCAGGTTGCACAAAGCCTCATCAAACCCACACTACAACACTTCCAGGGATACAGAATCCACAGCTTCTCTGGGTAACCTGTTGCAGTGCCTCACCACCCACACAGTGAAGAATTTCTTCCTAATGTCTAATCTAAACCTACCCTTTAACAGATTAAATCCATTGCCCCTTGTTTTATTCCTCCATGCCTTTGTAAAAAGTCCCCTCCAGCTTTCATGTAGGTACTGGGAGGCTGCTACAAGAATTTCCCCAGAGCTCTCCCTTCTCCAGGTTAAAAGACCTCTGTCTGTCTTTACAGGAGCAGTGCTTCAGTCCTCCCACAATTTTTCTTAGAGCATACACAAATAAAATTCAATCTGAGGTTATTTAACAGGAAATCCGACTGGACAACTTAACAGTCCTTTTCTACTTTAATTTTAGTGTTGATAGAGCATGCTTAATAAATGTGCTCTCTTTAAATACTAGCAAAAACAAAGGATTGGAGGAATAAAGAGAATACTTGGTTATAACTGAACATTCTATAAATAAGGCCACTCAATAAGAATGGCTAAAAATGCTTTTAATTTGGAGGCCAAATAAAAATTTATTTCCTCCTATATTCAGCATACAATTTAACCTGCAATTCAGAATTCAGTTTCAGATTTTTTCCCCTCTCCCTTTTACACTTAAATATATTTTGAAACAAAACCTACCAATGATTCGACTCAATAAGATTTTCTGACTTGCTTCAGAAAGTGGATTTTGGAAACTACTGCACTAGACATTGATATAAAATTAAATCATTTACCTCCTTGGATGTTGAACTATATAAACCATCTTGATTTTTAAATCTCAAGATATTTCAAAGCCAGTTTTTTTAAAAAAGGTTTCCAAAGCTTATGCCTATTTAATTAAAGCAATCAGCAAACATATTTAACTAATATTTAAGTTCATATTTAAGTAATCCAGAACCTTTCCTATAAAAAGTATACTAGAAAAACAAATACATTTTCTTTATTACAGAAATAATACTTCAAGAGCCTTCAACACAATGTCTGCTTCATTTTATAGGAAAAAATGCACTGTTCTTGCAACTGCATATTCACTGCAGTTGCAAAATTATCAATATTTTCCATCTGCAAAACTACCATTTTCACTTCAAAACAACTTCCTAAAACATGGAAAAATCTCTCAGGAATTTAGGCAACAAATTACCTCTGCAATTTAAGGTTTAATTCTTTCCTTTCCCTCATTTTGAACAAAGGCAGAATAGTCCAATTTAAATAAATACTAAAGCATTGTTAGAAAAGGACCTCTAGGAGATGCAAAGTTCCAGGGCAGGCTTTTCTTGCTAATGGATCTGTGGTAAAACAAGCCTTACTACAATGCAGAAGGGTTACCAGAATTTCAAAGATATTTTAACTTCATAATCCCTAGAAGCATAAATGATGAGGAATATTTATGATCCAGCTACTTCCAGCAAATCAATATATAGATATGACCTTCAGGCACCATAAATAAGTCCTCTCCTCCACACTTGCTTACAAAAGCATAAATAATGTATTTCATAAAAGCTCAATTGAAGTCTACTCCCCAGCTCAGCAGCTGAAATCTTCCTTTCCCTCCCTGTTTTGCTGACATCAAACAGCAGTTTGTCTTTCTCTGCTCACTCCAGCTTCCTTACATCAAGGTGAGTGCTTAAGCCACCGGCACACCAGTGGGCCAAGAATTCATTTAGTGCTTCTCAGTCCGAGGCTGCAAGGAGCAACAAGCACTGCAATTTTCAAGTCTGGTGGCTCCAAGAAAATTCTGGAGCAACAGTGATTACCTAAAATAATGATATTTGGGGAGACTATTTCTCGCTTTACCAATGTTATGGTCTCACGCCATTTTCAGTGTTCAAGATTGATTAGTAGAGCCAGTGAAAGAACAAGCCATAAAAGTAAAATAAAGCCACTTGAGACAAGCTGCCTTAGCTCTCAAATATCAGAAATCCACAGGCACACAAAGCAAAAGCAGCAGTTGGAATTTCCAAGTTTCACACCAGTAATGAAAACTTGCGGTCCTTTTCTGACAGTCTAGCTGATCTGAGCAAGGATAATGTTTCTCCATCAACAGTCTATTTTAATTGCTATGGCAATCCATATTGACATGAAATTCTACATTCAGGAGCCAACTTGACTTATCCAGGAATGGATATAGCAGTAGCAGGGATTAGCTGCAGTACATCCCTTTAAGAAACGGGCTTTACAGTAAACAAAGAGAAGCTCAGTCAAGCTGTAGTGAGATAACAGTGACAAGGAGAACCCATCTGAGGCATGACTGGCCTGCCCTCATTAGCAAAGAGCCATGCAGGTGCACCATTTTTCCATTTGTGTCCAGTAATTTAATCATTCAATGCATCTGATGGTCAAACAGAAAAACTGAATAATGTTGTTTTACTTTAAATACACACGGATCCCCATTCCCTTCAAAAAAATTCCACAGCATCAGTCAGGTCCCCAGGCTTATGCCACCAGAAGAGATTGCTGGAGACCCAACAGAGGAGTCAGATGTCAAACTGTTCTACAGACCCTGGGCCCTCTTTGCAGCCCAACTCTTCATGAGAACCTTATAATGTGAAATGATGATCTAACAGATCATCAAAAGATGATCTAAAAGTTGGTACGGAATGGAGTGTGTGACAAAGGACAGCAAACATCTATCACCTGCAGCTGAAGCCACACAACACTAGCTGTGAACAAAGAGCACCACATCATGATTTTATGGTGAGAGTCTCACAGGGAGCCAGCACGTGTTACCCATGCTTCCAAGTTTATTGGTTCTGGGTTAAAAAGTTACAAAGCAGTCAAAAAGATTGAAAGATGTTAATTAGGAACCCTTATATAAAGAAATTTAAAAGTCCTTGACAGATGACCCAGCCCTCAAGCTTTTTCAAGACATTACTTAGTGCTTCACAAGGTTCTTCACTGTTATTGCCTAAAATATTAATGCAATTACCACAAAAACAAGTGTTTTTAAGGATGGAAAGGAGAAATAAAAGAGATTTTAAAAACACCAACAAAAAATATCCACTAAGCCACTACAAAAGCAATCAAAAAAAAATCTGTGTCCTCAACAATTAAGACATACAACTTTCTGGGCAGTAAGTTTTATCAGACCCTGACATGATATCAGTTGCAAAGTTGTTTGTCAAGACCTACACACACATTATCAGAAATACTTCAACCTTTGTGTGTTTTATTAATATTCATTGTGTACAGTAATATCCATTATATGAGTGCAGTTATCCCTCTCTAAGCACTTGAGGCAGGAAAAGACAGCAGAGCAGTTGCAATAACCTGACCACAGGATGCAGAGGCACTGGATTTAAGCCTCAAACAAGGCTTTTATCATCCTACACCAAACTGATCATAAATCTGGCTGTTTGAGTTACTAAAAAGGGTTAAGTGTAATCCTCACGGATCAAGACTAGCAAGACAAACTTTTCTGAATCAGGCCCACTCCCCAGATCACAGTCTAAGATTAGTATCTGAAGGATGAGACCTTTTCGACCTATGATGACTATGCAGAAATCCCAAACTAGCATATGTTGATAATTTCCTAACAAAAAATGAATGCTATCATTTTGAAACACTTCTTTCCACAGAGATGTCCAAAGATCACTAGACTAGATTAAACTCTAGTGTATGAATCTCCAAAGTTCATACACACCATTAACCGTTTGTTCTACGAAAACAGAAGCCTCATTTACCTGTAGTTTTTGTTCATCCTCCACACCTTGCAGCCCTGAGAGGCGGTCCTCAGCCTCATTCAGCCACTTCATTAGACTATCATGTTCCTTCTTATACTGGGAAAATACTGGAGAGAGTTCCACCGCCTGCCTCCTTTGAAATGACCTGCACTCCTACAATCCAGTGTATTAGGAAAATATGGCATAAAAAGAGGGAAGCAGTGAAGAGAACAGGTCTTATTTATTTGAAAAACAAAAATAATTGAGGGATTCATTTGAAGGAGCAAATTCCAAAATATGCACTACTACTAATTTATTTTTGTAATAGCTATATTCTCTTTACCTGCATAGACATGTAATCAAAGCCTGCCTGATGGTCTTGCCCAGCACCTTTGAACTACACCTCAGCTTGCCAGCTCTGGCATGATTCAAACAGGTGAGCTAAAAGGAGCATCCTTGTTCTAGACAAAGCCATTTTTAAAACAGTATGTGTATGCAAGCACCACAACATGCTGCAGTCACTGCTAATACTCTCTATAGCAAGGAAGAGGAATTTGGGAGCAGCTCAATCACAGAAAGGGCTTATGCTGAGAGGGTGGTATGTTCGTGTACATGTGTATACCTAGTCACTCTTCACAAAGCCTGGTGGTAGAGATAAACCTCTGTTCAAGGGCCAGCAAAGTCAGGTGAAACAAATGCCTAACTCAATGCACCTACCTATATGGGTCAATACATAGGGTGGCCCTCTGTGAAGCTGTGAAAAAGACTTTAAAAATCAAAACTGCTCCCCCAAAACCTAGAAGTGGGAAAATTCATATTTTGGAATTGCAAAGATTCAGAGACTCAGATTGCATGCACATACATTTAACTCTTCCCCAGAGAATTGCATATGCTGAAAGAGTCACAAGTTATAAAACATGGATTACAGGTTGTAAGTGGGATACCAAAGGGAAAATTGATAAATGAACTGTAGTAACTCCCATAACCTTACCTGCAAACTGTTGTATTTTTTCTGCAGAAGCAACAACTGCAGGCGGATCTTCTCTCTCCTATGCTCCTCCATAGGCTGCTGGAGCAACTGCCCTCCTCTCTGTAAAACTTCTTCAATCTGAGCTCTTTCTTGATCCAGCTAAAATTACACAAATCTCTATTATCTACAGAAATTAATTTTAGAAACATTAACCGCTCAGATATTAACAGCAATTGTACCAAACTTTTGTCATAGTCCAAATTCAAGCAGAGACTCTCCTCAACAACTACCAAATCATAAAATCCAACTTTCCAGAAATGTCATAAAGAGATGTACTGAAAGAAATTTAATGAGCCACCAGTATGCATTCACATCAATAGGGTATTATGACTTTAGCTCAATTTCTATTCTAGACATTCCTTGACAATAATAAGTAAGCTCAGAGCAGAACAGCACAAAAATAAAAATTCAATAAATATAAAAACAGTATAAAAGGAAGGCTATGTTCTATAACAATAGGCCCTTCTACAGAAATCATTTAAATTTGTGTTCTCTAATATACATGGCATTTTCCATAGACTTATATCCAGCTTTCCAGCTCAGTTTATAGCATCTGAGCTGCTTAAAAGGAAGGCAGATACAGTGGCCTGACAGGAATTTACCTGATTTTGTAGGCAACAAGGCCATAGTGGACAAGGTGCTAACAAAACTATGGCACTTTTATATGGGTAAATAGCAGAGTCTAGATAAGAATCTAGAAAATAAATTTTGTTCAAAGCTTTTATTTGGACTTCCAGGATAGAGCCACATGACAAGACTCTTACTTGCACCTTACCTCAAACATCCTCTGACCTGGCCTATGCACTGATTCATTTTATCATGCCAGTTTAAATTTGAACCCCATTCAAACATCATTCAAATACAGGAGGGATTTCTTACAAAGAGCTACTTTGAGTAGGAGACAGAAGATAGATAAACAAAAAACAAAAATCACTACTTGTATTCTATAAAATTGTGATGAAAATACCAACTCAAGTATGATTAGTTACACTCAGCCCAGCAGCCAAGAGGCAATAGCTATGGGAAAAGTATTGGAAAATTGTGCAGGGTATCCAACAATCTAATAGTTCCCTTCCTTTTCTACCCTTAAAGACATTTCGTCAGAATTCCCCCTTAAAATCTGGAGCAATGGAACATGGGGACAAAATATGACATTATTTATTTAATTATTTATTTTTTACATTGCTCACAAACCTTTTCATCTCCCCCATTCAACTCCAGATGCTTTTCCACAACTTTTAACATATTCTGTATGTCACTCTCAAATTTGTCCAGGTCTAGAAAAGCCATCCTAGCTTCACGGGGCTCTGACGTGACAGGAAGTCGTTCTTGTCCAACAAGCATCTGCAAAGCAAAATAAAACCTTGGTCAAGCTGAACATTTAGTCTGAGCTGTCCCATACAATCCCTCATGAACAGGTATATCAGTCTGCAGGACTATTAGATATCAGTATAAATCAAAAATTTAAGAGTCATATGATCTGAGAGATAGCTTGAATACACTTGGTAGTTATTAACAAGTTTCTACATTTAAACTTCAATCTGAGTATTTTGTTCTCAAAATAAATGAAGCATCTCCCACCACATTAGCTTATGGTATTGTTTTGTAGCTCACAAATATGTATGGCAATATACCCAATTTTCTGAACAGCTGTTTGTAAGTTTTCCCATGGAACACAAGTCATTACCTGCTACTCAGGTAAAAAAAAGCAGCTGGTCTAAAAACCAGTCTATTTTTCACATACAAATACCTGCACTTAAGAGAACTCAAAAGCAGCAAAGTGCTGCTCTAACAAACTTGACCTATCCACTGCAGCCAGTTGCCATCTCCTTGATGTCCCAAGCAAGTTCTGGGGCTCGTTCACCCTCACCTTGGCACTTTTGATGTGCTGAGAGACCTTCTCAAAATTACGGTTGAGTTCTGCCAGTTTGGGTTCAACAAGTTCCCGGCACGACACGCCCCGACCGTTCATTAAGATGACAGCCTGGTCACGGACGTTATCCACTCGGAGACTGACATCATCTAGCTCAGATGTTAAACGCTAACAAGTGAAAGAAAATGAAAATTGTCATCTCCAAGGCAAGGAGAGAGACATCTAAAAATAAACAGGAAGTAAATCTGACATCATTCTGAATCCATGAGTTGACTGGTAATATTTTGACAGATGACTCAACATTTCCTACCTTCACAGTTTCCTCCTTTTGGCTAGCTGATTTCTTCTCAATTTCATCCAGTAAGGCTTCAGCCTGATACAACCAAGTACTTATGTGGGCAACATTTTCATCAAAAATTTCCAGCTGGCCCTGATGATTCTGGAAAAAGATGACAAAATTTATGAATGAGAAACTTCTAAAAATCCAACAAAAAATCCCCACGACAATAACAAAAAACCCCACAAACTCAAAAAAACATCAAATGAAACAATCTGGCCAAAATCTTATGAGTAGAAAGGAGATTGAAAAAATAGTGTTATAGACACACTTTTGGAATGAAACACTGAAAATTAGACCATACCTTTGATCTTTAATAGTATTTACAAAACCTCAATTTTCATTCTAGACCCTTTGATAATCTAATTTCTAATTCACAGAAAGGGAAATAAAAGTAGCTGAGGTAGTTTGTCCAATTAAAGATAGACAATGTATTACAACAACCAAAAATTCCACAATTTTTTCTATCAGCACTAGCAGGTACAAGTATCCACTGTGTGTGGTTGTTCGGGTTTTTTTACTTGGAAAGGATTATGTCAAACTTACAAATTATAGCAATCAAATTTTGTTAGTTTACTGATTGCATTAAAATATTCCTTCAACTTAAGTAACAAAATTGTAGACCTCTTTATTAGGTCTGCTTTCACATGCAGTCAGATATCATAACATTGGGTGTCCCAGACAGATGTAATGTTATTTTGTGTATCAGATTCAGAGAAGTAACAATCTGTTTTCACCAAAACAAAAAGGTAGAGAAGACCTGTTCGTTTAGAATAACTAAATAAAGGGAGAAGAGAAAAGATAGAAGGCCTGATTGTGCTTTGTAAGGTTAAATTGTTTTTTTGCTACATGGAGCTATAAATTTCTTGATATTGATATAGCGAGCATAGACAATACTTGTAATATTAACATAATCTAGAAGTATTTAGTTATGCATCATCCTTAAAGCATTTACACATAAAGGTAAACTACCTGACTACTCCTAATCCAATGGAATTGGATTACAAAATTAACACTATCACCTTCAACAGGCACTGGACAGGAGGCACAGGGCTGACCATCAATGTATACAGTAAAGTTCCCACGACTCCCTCCTTTGGAGGTCCCTGATATGAGTTGATTGTCATAACCAGCTTAACACCAAACTATCTTATTTATATAAAAGCATCAGTCTCATACTAGTATCAGCTTCAGACTGTTTCATGTCCATTTAGCTTAATTAGCAGCTTTAGGTGTATAATATGATTGGACTTTCATTTAATCAGCCAAAGAGATGCTGTTGCCATACTCGAACACTTGCAGTTATGGTCTGTCCAAGACCAAAGAGCAATAGGCTGACATAGTCAGAAGTGCTTTTCTGAACACTACTATGAAGTTATCCATTGTCCATTAAATAGCCAACATCCAGATCTCAAGAAAATCTATCAACACAAACCCACTGTTCATGTTGGGAGCTGGCACAGAGGCTGAATATTCAGGCTCAATAAAGAGCAGCACATGCAGGTGCCCAGTTTTCCATCATCCTTATGACTTACCTCTCCATCTACACCATAAACAGATATCCATTCCACATTCTTTTAAGTCCATGACGCAGCATGGAAGCTTCACTTTACAGTAAAGTGAGACAAGTGAAAATCCCAACTGCCCCTAAGAGGTGGAAGGAGAGCTACCCTGAATATTTCTCATGCGTGCAACTTACCAACAAGGTGTCACACCAGTCCTCGGTCCAGGTTCGAACTCTGCTCCAGCCAGCATTAAGGACACACAGCTTCTCCTCCAGGACAGTCTCACTCCCTTCCACCAGAGACTGGAGTGCAGTGCAACTTTCTGTGATGCTCTTCAGATCAGCCTTCCTCCTCTCCAGCTCTCTCAGCACACTCTGAAACAGGTTCAGCCATTAAAAGCACACTGCTCCCCAACACAAGGGAGGAAAATTTTTACCTCCACAGGAAATATATTGTAGATGACCTTCACTTGTGGAAAGAATTACACCAAGTGCAATTGCCTTCTGTTTACAGTGACTCTCTGTAGGTAGTGATCTCATTTTTTAAGAGAGAGTGAGAACACAATGCATATAAGTGTCCTGAACAACTTAGGGACTCTTTTGGTTTGTTATCTTAGATCATCTTCACCGTTTCTTTTCATTATGTAGGTAATGCAAATACATCACACTACATTGCAAATCCATTTTTAAAAGGCTTTTTTCTGCATTGTAAAGCATAAAACACAAATTCCAAGAGACACTCTGGAATCCTCTGTATCTTTTCCTATTAAAGTACTTTTACAGTTGGCAACAAAGAGAAACATGGTAGGCCAAAGCTAAATATTTTTTTGAAAACTATCACAACTCATAACTGCAGATGTTCAATTCAGTGGCTATATAATACATAAATTTAAATACATGTATCTTTAGCTCTACCCTTTTTTCCAAGTCATCTTTGCTTTTAAACAGTTTTTTTAAATCTAAAAACCACACCTTTTTTGAAAGTATGAATGCTGACATGCAAACTAAGCAATATGTCCTCTCTTGCCATACAAGATTACCAATTCTTATGGATGATATCTGCCTACTTAGAAAGTTCTTTGATGTCAGTGTACAGTGTAGTGAAGAATACACTTAATCACAGCCAGCATCTGGAGCTCCTTGAACATACTATCTATTAAGTAACTTATTATTTTATCATAACTTATCATCTTAGAAACAGAAACAAATACTCAACCTACTACATTTTAAAATTGCCTCTAGAAAACTTGAAAACAGAAAGGACAACTTTGTATGCAACATATAGAACTTGGCCTCCTGGTGGTGCAGCACGAGAGTTGTTACTTGCATGGCTTACAAATACATGGTATACTTCCAACGATTCAGAAGTTTGTTTGGAGAGGAATCAGGGGGATACTGCCACAGCAAAATTCTAGCACTAATAATTTCTAATCCTGGTTGAAATGCCTGAGAACGTTACATTAGATGAGTTTGGAATTTGGTGAGCTTTCCAGTTTCAAGACTGCAGACAGACCCATTCCACAAGTAAAAGGTGACAGAAAGCAAAAACTGGAGAGGTCAATACTGCTGAATTGTATCAACTGACACTTGCTGCCAACTCCTAGTAATATCCAAATTTCTATAGAGTGAGAAAATATAACTACACTGAAGAAACTAACACATTTGCCTGTTTCAATTAAAAGCTTCAATTTGTAAGTGAAAGAAAATACGGAATTACAGTAGCCTCTTATTTTGCAAAGTCACAATTTTGAAGACAAAGTTGTTTCAATGAAAAGTTACAAACTCAATTTTTCATTCAATGCACTTTTCATTCAATGCACTTTCAGTTTGCTCTACTAGGAAAATATTTGATCTAGTCCAGAATTATATTTGCTGATAATTTTAAGAATATTATAATTGTGAAATGTGTAAGAGATACAGTAAATCTTAAATACCCATTAGTACCAAGTATGTAGTAATATCTTAAATATTTCACTGGCATTTAAGGTTGATGCAAAATGCCTGAGATGAAACAGATCGGACTCAGTAAGGTACTGAACATAAACTACTGACTCTACTAAAATTTCAGGATGTGGGAGATTTAAGAAGTTACTAAGTTTAAATTCACAGCCACTTCTACATAGTACTGCCATAATGTCAGAAATTTTTTCTACCAATATTTAGTAAGCATGCTTACTTTGGCCCAGGCAATTTCTGAATCTAGATCAGAAAGCAAGCTCTCTGAAGTGGACTTCTGCACGAGGTCAGCTTCAGTGGTAGCCAGCCACTCTGACAGAGAGGCAGACTCCTTCCTCATTTTGCGTGCCAGCTGAGTTGCTCTTTCCAGGTCTTGTTTTCCTTCTGTTACCTACAAAAGAAAAAAGAAAGAAAAAGAAAAAAAAAAGAGGAAAGAAATAAAAAAATACATTTTAAAAGATAGCAAATGTGAAAGTGCTAGCTAGCTAAAATATCCACCTAAATATATAAAATCTTTGTATCTTAAAACTGTCTTGCTTTAAAGAAGGATCCTAAAAGGCAAGTTTGTAAGTATCTTACTATACAACATGAATACATACAAATAATTTTGAGATACTTCTAAAGCAGATAAAGAAACCTGTATACCAATTTATTTATAGCTAGCAATCACCAAACTGATGCCTATCACTTTATTTTGATCCTTTAGCTGAAACTCAAGGACTGTAGAAACTAGTCGCTCACACAGGTAAAATTCAATGCCTCCTAGTAATTTCCTAGCAGAAAATCATAAAGAAAAATTTCACTGAAAATCTAGTCTGCCCTTAAAAACATCAGTCAAATAAACATGAAATTTGATGTTTGTCGCAGTAAAATAATTTGCATTTCACACCAGTTACGCAATTAGTCTGGTAAGATTTAAACACAGACTTGAGAAGAACTCCAAGCATCATAGTCAAAAAATTGTGCTCTGTTCTCTGCTCAGAAAGAAAAATTGTAACACTATACTGCAAGTAACTGCCTTTCTACCTTTTCCTAATCTCTTGTCTACGTGCCTTCTAGAATCCACAGCTTCCTGGACATTTTCAGATTCTTAACTGCACAATATTTCCCAGGACACATTCCAAGACACTCCAACACTGTCATCTTTACCCCCAGCTTAATTCATGCATCACTGAACAAACATAAATCTACTTGGGATTCCATCTTAATTTAAGTAGAGAGTCGTACCTGCCCAGTAAGGGTTTAACCATTTTTAAACACTTCTCTTGGATAAGTAAACATTCACCTAATAAGAAAATTTTGCAATATTTAATGCAGTTCATGGGAAATACATGTTTGCCTGCATTTTCTATTTCACACTGAGAGCAACTATTTAGATGGACTACAATTCAAAACCATAATGACACCCAAAAAACCTCAGGTTGACTTACATTTCTCACGTGACAATCTGACCATCAATTATCTTAAAGGACCTTAATGAATGTTTAGTCAGCTTTGCCAGGGCAATCAAAACTCTGTGAGCCTTCCTTTCTTCAAGGCTACCTCTCTTCCAAGGTAGTGTGTGTAACATTTAATATCTCAACTGATTGCTCCTGGATGCAGCAACTAGCTTACATACTATCAGCTTTAGAATAAAACTTAAAACACCATCTAACAGCCAAGAAGAGAAATGACATGCAGACACATATTCGTACATTTATTTTTCTTACCTGTGCCCCCAAGTCATTGTAAAGAAATTTCAGTGCTGTCAGTTGTTCATCCATCCCTTTAGGATTATCCGTCTGTTGTTTCTGTACAATTTGCCTTCCTGTCTTGATGACAGTTTCAACTTCCAATTTCACCTCACTGAGGGTCTTATAGAGTTTCTAAATGGACAAATAGGTATATTGGTGATCGATTTGTAGTGGTTTTCTGACTCTGCTTCCTTTGAGGACCTTAACTTCAAATTGCACTTAAACTCTGATTTATTAATTAACAGCAATATCTGACAAGAAGATTCCCAACTCCTGATGATAGTGTATTCTGATAAATATCCTGATAATATTTTATTCTAGTTTTTATTTTCAAAACTTGAGATCAATAATTTAACAGCGTTTACTGTAAGGCTAATATTGTGATCTGTACTTCATCTTAGTATTTGTTTTGTTCAAATACTAACGACTGTGATGCTTCTCCTGAACAAAGATGAACCAGGCAAGAGAGTTTATAAAACTTAGCTGTTCCATCATATCTATGATTGACAGCCCACTGGTTTTATGTCCTACAAGAATATGAGGTTTTTAGTTATCAAGTGCTCTGTTAGCACTTTCCAATGAGCTGAAATATTTCCATGATGACTTAAAGCAAAATTTCCTTTGCTTTAAGTTTAAGCAACAAGAACTAGAAGAAAAAGAAGCACCCCCTAGCATGAGTCATGAACATTGGATACATACCATGCACTTCTCCAAGTGAGTTTGGATTACATCTGGGTCAGTATCCTTCACATCCAAGACATGAAGTTCTGCTTTTACACCATCCAACACCCGCTTGCAATCTAACATGCGCTGCTCAAAATTGGCTGGTTTCTGGAAAAGCTGATACTTTGTACATACTTCACGGAGCTTTCTCTGTTTTAAGGAATATTACGTTGAAAGATTGTTTAAAATTAGTACCTGCACTTCAAAAAATAACCTTTAAAGAATCTCACACCACTGATTATAACCCATCATGCCACCACAAATCAATATATATAGAACTGCGGCTTGGCAAATAATGGTGCCATCGCCTATTCTTTATCTCTGCCTGAAGTGCAAGAGATGTAATTCCGTATCACATGCTTTGAAAATACCCATTCTACTCATACACAGAGACTTGCTGACTTTTCCACTTATCCTATGACATTTGTGAAATTTAAGTTTCCTTGTTCAACTCATTTATGGCTGTTTGTTTCCTTATGAAAGCACACACTATTTTCTTCTGAGGTCCATCTGACTCCACCAAACAATTTACAGGCTGACACAGCAGTGCATAAGGGTGACTTTCATGTCTTTACCTGTAAAGCATCCAGCTGAGTTCCACCACGGGGAGACCTGCATTCAGGAGAAGCAGGAGGGAAAGAGCGAGCACTTTTCTTCAGCTCCTCTAAGGTGGATTCATGAGCTGCAATCTCAGCTTGAATTTTCTGCCATATCACAGAAGCAGAAAAAAAAATACATTACAAAATTGCTTGCAGAGAGAGGAAGGGGAACTTTCTTACCACCAACCAGAAGTAAATCTAACCTGTAAAACTTAAACATCACCAGGTTTATTTTAAATATTCTGCCTTTGGTGACAGCTTGCTAAATTGCAAACTGCTGTTATTCAAGACAACCTTCTTTAAAAAAAAAACACTCAAAATTACAGAAGATAACACCTATTGCATCAGCACAGGACTGAAATTTATTACTAAGCCTAGACTGAGCACTATCATCAAATATTTTCAAAAGTTTCATAGTGAAGGGCTATACAGAAATACCTGGGCCTCCTGAGGCATCTGAAAGGCATCTATCCTGTCAGTCAGGTAAGATGTCAGCTGTCTATCCAGATCTCCTAAACTTTCCTGCAAGACCTGCAGCATGTGGTCGGTTTCTCGCATGGTCTGAAGCTGTTGTTCCAAGGCGATCTGTCGGCTCACCGCCTGAGCAGGACAGAAAGGTAAGACAAAATGCAGCAATAATTCAATACAAATCATAGAAGACTTCCTCAAAACAAGGAGGACAGACCAGAAAAGATCCTACGCCTGGAAGATTGGCTAAAAAGAATCCTAGAAAGCAGCACTTTTTGAAGCTTGCTGTGGCTTCTGAACCAGTAACTGACAAACAGTGGAATGAAGGAGGGTTCTGCTGCTAGATACACATGAGTTACCAAAAACACACCTCTCCTACTACCTCAGGAAGAAAGTGTTCTGCTAAAACCACACCAGTTTGAAAAACCAGCTGCTCAATGGGAAACAGGAATTTCACACTAGACACAGATCAATGCTGTTTGATATTCACATTGTTAGTACTCACATTTCCTTTCAAAACAATAAACTCATTTGGTTATACTGTCAAAACAGAAGCTGACAGTTTTTTCCCTTTATTGCCTCTTCCTTTAACAGCATCTGAAATGTCACTACCTGTACAGGAACACGAATTCCCTTCTATCAGCACGTGCATGCACAGACCTGTGCATGTGCACACACACAGATGTGGAGAGCTGTCAAAAGCTCGGGGCTGCAGCTGCCAAAGCAAACAGGTTTTTATATGACAATCCTGTTGTAACAGGAAAAGCAGCAGTCAATGCTAACTTAAATGCCAGCACATAGCCCCCAGCTGAGGGCACTGCATTCATGTCGCTCATTGTAATGAGGATGAACTAAAATTCCCTCTGTCATTACATTTTTCATCAGTGACAGAAAACTCCCATCCTACAATTTGGCAGGGGCCTGTATTAGCAGAACACAAATTCAAACCTGTGCTACCAGAAATACAGCTAGTCTTCCTCTAGTTATTAAATCTATAAAAGACTAGTCTGAAGTAGGAGAAGAGGAAGAGGACAACTTAATAGATAAGTAATGAGAAGAATGTTTTCCTTCTGTTCTTTGTTTCAGCATTACTTCTTCCTAGGAGTGAAAATGTCACACTCCTCATTTTACAGTTAGTGAGAAAATCACCAGTATTTATGGCAGTAGCAAGGCAATATTAAGTTGTGAATATTGAGCTGTTCCATGATTTTAGAATTGCCTTTTTGTCAAAATCAGCTAAAAAATACCAGGGCATCCCTGCAGTGCAAGCTTGCAAAACAAATTTCACTCATGTAATGAAAAACAGAAAAGCATCTTGCTCTTTGGATATTTTTACCAATTGAAAACAGCTGACACCACTGATGCTATTCCATTTATTCTTTTCCTCTATTGCAGTCTGGCATCTTTGAATTCAGCTAAGAAGAATAATTTCAAACTTGAGCTGAAAAAATCCAATCTACTTCAATCCTCACCCCAAGTTCTTACCAGGTGACTCAATTCCTCATAGCGGGCATTGAAAGCTTCCAATTTTTCACTGATGATGTCATCAAGAATCCCTCCATCAATCAATGTCTGCCCAAGTTCCCGAATCTGGGTTCGATTATCAGCTGGGTGACGCAGGACTGATTCCAGGGACTAGTTAGAAAAAGTTTTAAAGGTCAAGACACTGAATATTACTGTATTTTCAGAGCTGGAAATCTGGTTGTATACATAACTTTAACACTTCAACTGTCTTGAGAGTGCTCTAAAAGCATAAATCAGTTATCGTTATCAGTTAATTCATAATGGCACATGGCATTATGCCACAGAGGTGATTTTACTTTAATTATTAAACTTCACAGCACTTTTTGCCTACTCTCATAATTTCATACTACTACAAAACCCTGGAAGGACTTAACCAATCTACACAGGCCAGGAGAGAGCATACAATTTTATCACAGTATGGCACTATCACAAAGTAGAAGTCCACTTTTGGTGGAGAATCTTACAAATCTCCATTTTCAATTCAGATGAGTATGTTCATACAATGTGAAGAATCAGAATATTCAGCACATTTCAGTATGTTACTGAAGTGCAGAATTTTAGTTTTTTTTTAAACAGAGCTATCTGAAAAATTACTCATCTGATAGAATCATTATAATACCTCAAGAGCATCATTGACAGCATCCAATTTATCAGGCAGATTTCCTGTCATTTGCACTCTTTCTTCCAGATTGTTTAGCCAAGCTGTTTCTAAATCAAGATACTGAAGCAGTTCAATCCAACAGGACCACACCTCCTAGGAGCAACAGAAAAGAAAAAAATTAGCCTAGAATGCCAGGCATCGCTCACATACCCTATGAACAACTTAAAGATTTATGTCTGAGAAATCACCTAAAAGAGAGAAGTAGAAAATATTAAGTTACATGTCACAGTACAGTATGTCCTAGATACAAAAACATGCATCTCTATCAGGAAGATACAGAGAAAGGAGCACAACAGTCTGTAAACTTGTGTTAAAACTATCACTGATATAAAGATTCATATAACTATGTAAGAATGTAACAAAATAGATCTGATCCTTTTTGAAAGACAGGACACATACACACACTCTACCCCAGACCATTATCTGTTGTTCTAATTATTTTTGGATTTCGACCTTTAATTTTTGGTAAATTCCTTTTTGCCATTTGAGAAGACACAAAGACCGGTATCAGATCTGGGAGACAAGTTCACTTATTTGCAGAAGCAAATTTTAGGACTATAAAAACAAAGCTAGATGGTGTCTCATGGATTCCAAATACATAATTTCAAGGGAAAGTAATCTTGGAAAGGAGTAACATGCATTTATGCTGAAGCTACTGTATTCGGAAATTTTCAGTGTCCTTCTCCACTCCGGTCTGTGCCACCTGCCTTCATTTTACAAAATCACAGACTCACTTAAGTCGGAGAAGATCTGAGAAATCATCCAGCCAAACTGTGACCAAACACCACTTTGGCAACAAGACCATAGCACTAAATGCCACATCCACTATTGCCTTACACACCTTCAGGGACAGTGACTCCACCACCTCTCTAGGCAGCCCATTCCAACGTTTAATCATTCTTTCTGTGAAGAAATTCTTCCCAATACCCAACATAAACCTCTTCTGGACCAGCTTGAAGCCATTTCCTCTCATCCTGTCACTGGCCTCAGAGAAGAGGCCAAACCCCACCTGGGTACACTTTCCTGTCATAGAGAGCAATAAGGTCACCCCTCAGCCTCCTTTTCTCCACACTAAATATTCCCAGCTCTCTCAGGAACTCCTCATAGCACTTGTGCTCCAGACCTTCCAATCAGCTTTGCTGCCCTTCTCAGCACCCCAATGTCCTCCTTTCGTGAGAGGCCCCGAACTGGACAACGCACTCCAGGTGCAGCCCCACCAGCACCAAGTGCGTACAGAGGGACAATCACTTCCCCAGCCCTGCTGGCTTCACTATTTCTAACACATGCCAAGATGCCATTCTGAGCCACCAGGGCACACTGCTGGCTCACATTCTGTGGGTGAGTATCAGCATTCTCAGATCCTTTTTTCATTGGACATCTTCCAGCCACTCCTTCCCCAGGCTGTAGCACTACATGGGGTTGTTGTTTTTACCCAAGCGCAGCACCTGGTACTCGAGCTTGTTGAACCTCATACCTTTGGCTTTAGCCTACCAAATTAGCCTGTCCAGACTCCTCTGCAGAGCCTTCCTACCCTCCAGCAGATCAATACTCCCATCCAACTTGGTGTCATCCACAAATTTACTAAAGGTAGACTTGATACCCTCATCCAGAACATCAATAAAGGAATTGAACAGATATTTCTAAGCAGAGAGCTATCATTCTTGCCTCCAAAGTGTGGCATTTCCCCCGGATCCGATTGCACAGTAGCTGGTAGTTCTCCAGCACAACATTCAACTCAGTCGCCAGGTCCTGACCACTGGATGGCACTTTGGTGGCCAACATCTTGATGTTGTCCTTGAGAATCTTCACCCTCACCTCCTTCTGCAACACATCCTCCTTCGCTCTCTGTCAAAAAAACATATTACACTATCAACCTTCAATTGCCTTACACTCAGCTACTCACCACTCAAATCAAAGATAAGCAGTTTCACATTGGAGGTCTTGCTGCCAATGTATTTCTTGGGCCTGAACACAACAAAATACAGCACTAATTTGCATGGAATTCAGGTCATGTCAGCAAGTGGTGAAAGATCCTGTTTTATTAAGCATACGGATCTATTTACCATTCATGGTTTGTTCATTGAAAAAAAACTCATGACTCAAAGCAAAAAAGAAAATTAAGTTCAGTGCTATTTCTATGTTATCATGCAAATATGAAAAACAAATTAGCAAGAAAAAAAATAGATGTTTGCTAAAAACAAGTATATCAGGAAGAAAAAGGTAGGGTGAATTTACAGAAGTGACGTGTCTCAGAGCTCAGTAACTATCTCCCAAATTTATCCAGGAAGGATGACGTAAGTACCCCGGACACATGCAATTACAAAGCTGGAACCACCCTCACAGCTGTTGGGTGTGCTCAAGGAACACAGAAAATGGACAGCTAGAAGAATTCCTTCAATCTAACTACACTAAGAGGAACCTGGCAACACATATACAGGATAAGTACAGTACAACTGCCAACACACAGGTCTGGAGAAACTGTATTATTACTTGTCAAATTTTGCCTTAGCCAGAACTGAGGAAGAAGGATAACTGGAAGACATCAGGCAGACCAGTCTGAGTCTCCCTGCTGAAACAAATAAAAGGCTTCAGAAACAGAGACTGTTCTCTATCTTTCTTTTCAGGTTTCAAGAACAATTTTATGAAACTGAAATACCTCTGATAAATAAGGCATTGCACTACACAGTAGAATTTAGCACAATTTTTGTATATTTCAAGATGTCTTCTAAACATAGGGCAATAAAAGAGTCAGTTAATAGAAGGGCAAAGAATAGAAAATTTTGGAAATATATTTTATGGCAGGATTTTCAAAAACCACACAGCCTTATCTTAAACTTATTCTTCCTTAAACTATTTCCTCCTGTCAGCAAGAGTTCCACTCTCTGTTCAAATGAGAGTATATGCAGAAACGAGCCAAATCCAGAGAGTGCTTCTTCCCTGTCCTAAAAGTAGTTCCAGGATAATATTGTTACTGCAAATGAAAGGGCATTTTAAGTGTTACAATAAGCTGACAGGCTCACTGACATAACTGTCATAATATACATAATATAATCTGGATTTGACAAAGGTAAATGTACTAAAAGTCTCACAGATTTGCCAATGAAAAGAAGGCTCTTTCTTTGCTTGGCTTGTGTTCAGCCAGCTGTCAGACTATGTGATCTCAAGCGGCTTCAAAGGACATGAATATATTAAAACTCTTGTTAAGGACTGCTTCAGAAAAGCCCTTCAAAAGGGACAATTCAAAACTTCAAATGGCTTTGTTAAAGCACTTGTAAGAGAGAATTTTTCTTCTAATCATCCATCAAGTAACAGTATAGTGGATACTCATTTAAAAAGTGTACACAAATAAAAATATTTATGAAGATATGACTGAACTCTTAGATTAAAAAGCAGGGAACAATTTACTCTGTACATATATCCAAGAAAATTATCTGTTCCAACTGACAATATTCTAATGAGACAAAAATATCTCCTTCCTCTCCTTTTACTTGGCCACCACACTCAAAATAAAGAGAAGCGGGGACCAATATCACTCACTGATACTTGTGGATCTCTTCCAACTCATGATATTAAAAAAAAATCACTGTTTGCAACTGATGATGAACACACGATCACCTTACAACATACCTATTTTAAAGTGATTTTCTAAATGTGGAGTTACAATATTTAGGGGACAAGAAACTGAGGTCCAAGGGATAGAAGCAGACGAATGTTTTCACAACCACTAATTTAGCTAGAAATAAAAGATGACACTATACCTTTCTCAAGCTTTGTCTCCTGCAAAATTTTCCCATATTCCTAATGTTTAATATGCCATACATAAAAAGCCTAACTCAACAACAGAGCAAGCTGTTATTTATTATGAACTCCCTATCCCTCATGGTCAAAAAGAACATCTGCTTTTACAGTTTATGCTTTAAAAATCAAAAATTCCACAAAGCAAAGATGAAAAATACCACTAATCTTGTCATGACCTGAGCTCCTTTCCACAAATATAATTCCATAAAAGGTCAACCCTCAAAGCTGTAAAGTTCTGTTTCTCTTTAATCAGACCTCTACAATGAGCTGGCATTACTGACCTTCATTTCCTCCACTGCATTCTCTAGCTCTTCAGGGGACTTGTATTCAAAATCTTTCTCCAAATATTCTTCTTCAGCTTGGGTCATCCATTCTTGCATCTCTGCCAAATCCTTCTTCAGATTTACAGCTTTTTCCTGACTTTCAGACAGGCGATTTTTCTGACTAATGATCTAGAATCCAAGGTGGAGGAAGAAAGAGCAGCTTTGTCACTTAAATGTCCTTGTACATGTGAAAAACCACAAGTCTTTGTTAAAATATTTTACTACCAAAATATTTTCAGGCCTTTTTAATTAACAAAGCATTTTTACATGCACGCACAAACTTATGAACTCTTTTTAGCAGATCAACAAAATCTAAAAGTGAGGGAAGGAGAAGTATGACCTTTTTTTTTCCCCTTTATTGAACATAAACTGGTAACAATCCCTGGAAAAAGTCAGTCAGAATAAAATCCTCTTCTGATTACAAGTATCATATAGTTAGATATACCATTATACTGAGCAATAAAACACTCTTCAGGCCTCACTTGTTTCCACAACCCAGATACTCTGGATTCTATATCAACAGCAAGGCTCTCTAGCACAGATTTTCATCAGCAATTGCAACAAAATAAATATGTTTCTACTGACAGCAGAAAGCTTCCACCCAAAAGAAACAACCAAATACACTGGAGTGGTAGCCTATTTATAGCTTTTTATTTTTCAAAGCTGCTTGGAAACCAATAATAATTATACAGGGACGGCATAATATTCCAGTCTTCAGAAATAAGAAAAAGAGGTCAGATCTTCCTCCCACACTCTCCAGAAAGAGCAGCATAATGCCAAGTGAACAAATTAATTTTTAATTACAAACTATTATAGAGTTTATTTTGCTCCTTCCAGTCAGGTACCACGAAATACATGTATTCAAGTTGGGCTTCAGCTACTTTGACAGTGAAACAAGTAAAACATCCTCATCCCACTGTTCTACTGCTTCACCTCCTCACAATGCCACACAACCAGGCAGCTGCTGTAACAAGCAAGCACTAGCAACATGTGGAGAACTCACCTGTTTGCTCAGCTTCTCCCACTGAGTCTGGCAGTCTACTAGCCTAGACTTTGTCCAAGTATTTATGCTCGCAATAGGCTGAGCTCTTAAAGCAGCCTCTACTTCTTTCATCTCTTTCAGTGATGGTTCAATTGTCTCCATTTCATTGATAAACACCTGAACACACATCAGAGAAAATGAATTTTGTTCTTCAGCAAGATTTTACATTAATTTATAACAGTATCAATAATTTTGCAACTTTTCATTATTCCAGAATAAGTTTTTGGAGCAGATCAATACTGTGATCAGATCAATACCAGACTGCTTAAAATAATCCTTCAGAGATTCAAAATATCAGAAGTATGCAACTAAAGAACAAAGTACAGCTTGCCACACACAGCGTAAACATTTTCATATGCCAAATGTCAACATCAAAACAACACAAGTTTGAAGATTGCATGCACTAAGTATTCTTCTATTTCTGGTGCACCTCAATTTATATTCTTCGCCTGAAAACAAACAGTTGAAGGTACACTGTAACTACTTACTATAAGACAGAATTCTACATAAATGTGATCATTTTGTGACACTGACTAGCCAGGAATCTTCCTTGCAAAATTTTAATCTCTAGGACTTTCATCAGTTAATTCCTTCTTACTTTTATTACCCTTGGAGATTTAATGCAGAAGGCACTTTTCACCCACAGATTCAATTCCATTGTAACAAAAAATTGGGAAAAATATATGAACCTTTAATAGAGCAAATAATGCCAACTTGTAGATAAATATTTATAACTACAGTGAAGACCTTTGAAAAGCACAAAATATTACAGCTGCAAAAAAAGAAACCAACTCAAACATGCCCTGAAGAAAGATAAAACAATTTTTCTGGTGGTCTTAACATGCTATGAACAGTACTTAATAATACAAGCACAATATTAAAGAAGAGATACTACTTGCTATTTCAGAAGACTCCTTAGAAAAGCAAAACTCACTGTGCACTGGTCAAGTTGCCTTTGAAGTCCTTCAGTATCCCCTTGAACAGCCTTTTCTGTCATTAAGAAGTCTTTCACACCATCCATCCACTTCTGAACAACTTTAGAGTCAGTCTAAATCAAATATAGTAAGGAACAGTTGATACATTTCTGTGACGAAGAACGTATGGCTGTTGCATTTCAACTTCCAGCAGCTTGCAAAAGGTGTTCTACAAGCTGCTGGCATTGCCTTCATTTTGAATCAGACCAACTTTTGTTTAATTTTTGGGTTTGTTTTGTTGGGCTTTCTGGGGGGAAGAGGGGCATCCCAAATTTCTCACTTCTCAAATCTCTATGAATATTAAATTCACAATAGTGATATCCTTCCATTGACCAGAGCATGGTTTAAATGACACTGAACTGTTCCAGGCTATCTATCACACCGAAGTACGGAGGTGTACTCCTCCTCAGGTAAGGAGGAGAGCATGGCTTCAAGAATTATGTGGTTACTCTTCACATGAAGGACCTGGCTGAAGGCTGGAAATATGCCTAAAAACTATGACTAAAAAAATGAATTATTGTTTCCACACTTGTTTGAAAACTGCACTCTGAAGGAAAAGAGAGGGCCCTATTTTTAACAATATATGGAAAAGAGGAGTGGATAGTGGTAAATGTACTTTTCAGGTAGAAACCATGCTGGAAAAGCCATTTGCATAAGCAAGACAAACATAAAAAAAACAGAGGATCAGACAAACCACTAAAATCTTAAAAAAACAGCATAGATGTTTGAGGCCAGTAGTACAATACTGTACTCACAAGAGTAACTCTTGGGGGAAAAAATAAACACACACAATTTCAGAATTACGTGATCTAACAAATGGCAGTTGCCTTATATCCTGCAATGAGGTAGGAAGGGAAGGAGACAGAAGCATTGCCATCTCCTTCCCATGCAGTCATGGATGTTCCAAATCATCCTTACAAACAAAACCAACACACAAAGAGGGATCTTATTTCCCCTGGTTCAAATGACTTAGGTGGCTGACATTTTTTATTAATATAGCTGGACTTCCTTCACTCAACATTTTGTGACTCTTTGGTTGGAGTTTTTAATAGATGTCATCTATCCTGACACAATCTTCATCACAGCACAGCTCATCAGCTTCACCTTCTACTCTGCATGTCACAGAGGAGGAAAGTATACACTTCATTTTCTTAAAAACCTTACACTAACAGTGTTTTCAGGATCAATATGTAACACACTGTTTCTCAAAAAATGTCTGCATTAATGAAAACCCATTAGACTAAGTCCATGTTTATTTTTAGATCAATGCTACCATTAGAGGTCAAAGTCATGACATTTTCTTCATTCCTTTTCCATTTTGGGGGAATTTCCTGCAGATGATTAGCCTGAAAATAATTTTCAAAAAAACAGACCCTATGATGCTTAACAGTGAACCATAGCTTAGTGCAAAAATAAAAAATATATATAAAGGCTGCCTTTTGACAAGGCACAACTAATTTAGCATTTTTACAATAAGCTATTTACATAAGTAGCTGAAGGGAATTAAATGGGATTACTCAAAGTTAGACACATTTAAATAACTTGCTGAATCACAAACCAAGCCTACAAAGTTTAATTAAGTAAATGCTTCTGCATGGCACAGGTAAATAATTATCAGTGGTCAAATAACCAGTGTAGGCTGTTGATGTACAAGAGTTCACAATTTTTAGACATGAAGATCCTCGTCATAGAATGGTCTGGGATGGACTAGACCTCAAAGATCATTCAGTTCCAACCCACCAGCCATGGGTAGGGTCATCTTCCACCAGACCCCATCCAAATGGGCCTTGAACACTTCCATGAATGAAGCATCCACAGCTTCTCTGGACAACATGTTCCAGTGTCTCACTGCCCTCACAGTAAAGAATTTCTTCCTAAAATCCAATCTAAACCTACCCTCTTTCAGTTAAGAGCCCATTATCCCTTGTCCTATCCCCACAAGCCCATGTAAAAAGTTCACCATCTCTCTTGAAGGTTCCCTTTAGGTACTGGAATGCTGCTATAAGGTCTTCCTTATAGAGCTTCACTTCTTCAGGTCCCCACAAGCCCATGTAAAAAGTTCTCCTTCATCTCTCTTGAAGGTTCCCTTTAGGTAATGGAATGCTGCTATAAGGTCTTCCTTATAGAGCTTCACTTCTTCAGGATCAGTTTTTGACATTTATTCCAGGCAGGAACAAAGATTAAATATGCTGAATCTTAACTTGTTCACTCCTAGAAAAACCACATGATGTACAGCCATGCAGCAGATTTAAAAGATCTGAGAGTGATACATAAGCAAAGACACAGAAAGCCATACATTACTAGAGGTATGATAACAGAATACAAGATAAAGAAAATTTATTCTAGGAAAAACAAGATGCAAAACTGATAAAATGAGCCTTGTCTACTCCTCCCATCACATGAGTATTACAGTCTCCTAGTAAAACATTACTCCCAGTTCATGTCACTAATGCATGCACTGTCAGCTTGGGGGAGCCTGTATCACACCACAAATAACAGAACTACCTAAGCAGCAGGACACACAGGCAGATCTGCCACTGGCATACTTATCAGGCCAACAAGAGCATTTTAGTCATTGTGAACCTGTCTGCTCACTGTTAAAATGAAAATATTTACACTGTTTCTTTTCAAAAACCTAAATGTGAGGAGTGTTGTTTTGGGAAACATCAATTTTTAAAGAGGATTTAGGAGAAAAAAAACCCCAAACATTAAAAATAAACTAATACTTGCCATATGTCCTCCAAGCACTGACATACACTTTTTTTTCCTCCCCATGTAAACTTTTTTCCCCTTTAATAGCCAGGTGCTTCAACTCCTTTTTAGCCAAGGAGATCCTGCCCAGCCATTTTCCAAACTAATCTTGTGTTTGGTGTCTGCACCAGGACCATACTGCCGTACCAATCTTTCCTGCAGTACAAGTTACATCCTGGTGTGCCCAGTGTTGTCCACAGTGTTTTTATTCAACTTGTTCCAGACTGCCATTATTATTTATACACTACAGTATAAATATGTAGTGTAGTATTGCACTACAAAAATCTCAATATAGAAAAGTACCAAAGGAAAATTCAGGGAATATAACATAACTGTCCATCCACTGACAACTTTACAAAACATTTAAAAAACACAAGAATTGTGTACTCAAAAATACAGTTCATAAGACAACACAATGTAAGCCCCATATTTCAAGAGATAGCATCAGCAGGTATTTCTTTCATTTTCAGTAACTTAATAATTACAATAATAGTTTAATATTAATAAAGCAACTATTTAATAATTGCTTCCATTGTTTATTCTGCTATAATGTCTTTTTTGGCTTCTGTAACTCCTTTTAATATAACAGGACAGTTTCTAGCATCTTGCTCAGGACATAATTCTGTTCTCAGAACAGTGGGATTTTCTGTCTTGAAGGATTTCATAGGCATGTGTATATATTTATAAAGTAGGCAGGAGGGCTGAGGAACCTTAATGTTTAAACTGTCCTTCCTGTCACTTCAGAGGCCATGTCTGGAACTAGAAAAGTCACTATACCCAAGCATTTTCCTTACTCCCTTTCCTAATGTCCTTGTACTAATTCTTCATGGCTGTTCACCAAAACCTTATTTGAAGGAGCAGGTTTTCTGTAGCAGGCATGGAATTACACTTTAAGACTAGTGGGCATCTGACACCAATCACACTGAAGATCATCAGCCCCTACTGGGATTAACAGCACAGCTGGCATATCCTTGACCTTAGCCTAACCTTTGCTTATAAAAAGAGAGGGACACTAATTTTAAGTGCAAAGTATTTCTGTCAGAAGACAAAATAATATCCTGGGCACATTAGAATTTCACTTCTATGTTGCTACAAATATACTATATATGCTTTCAGCCTCTGCTAGACTAGTGGATCATCAAAATTCTGCTTTTCAATCAGTTTCATCTGGACTCCTGCAGGAACACTGAGAAAGAAAGGTCTATAAAGCAACTGAGTTATGTAAGCCAAAAAAAAAAAAAATCCTTTCATTTTACCTCAAATAGTCTCAACTTGGGCATAATTTCCTCCAGTAGTTTAACATCTTTGGAAATCTTGAGCTTTAACTTGTCCCAGCGTCCCTGCACATCCTTGAACTCTTGCGTGTACGTGTTTTTTATGTCCGAAGGCACTTGCTTCTCCAAAGCCTTTGTTTCTTCACCAAGTTTATCTACCCTGGGCTTCTGGGCTTCCAGTGTCTCACAAACTGTCTATAACAAAAGGAAAAAAAGCCTCCTTCCAGTGTTAGCCATACAATAGGTACACACATACAAATTCAAGTACCTAAAAAGTTTCATTGTGCAGATGGTGAAGAGTAATACTCGTGCAGACTCAGTGAAGAGCGACACTCCCGTTACAGCAATTATTGAAGGAGAGATGTCCAGACAACCTTTTAAACAGCAAAACCTTCAGCTGCTGTACTGGTGCAGCAGCAGAGACTACAGAAGGGGTGGCAAAGCTTGGCCTCATAGCTCAAGATGCGCAGGCATCTACACCTCTCGTGTGATGCACAGTAGTCGCACTCGAGTCAACAAAGCAAGGGCTGTGCCACACTGCACTCACAGAGCAAACTGCAACGCAGCCAGACCAGGACCTCCGTTCATACCACCACAAGTTTGTTTTCTAAAAGCACACACAAACTGGCGGTGTGTGTTCTTCCAAGTTTTGTAAAGTGAAATAATTTCTTAGTTGCAGAAAAAAAGCTCTGGATACTCAAGTTTTGAAATCTACTTTCTCAGATGGGATATATACATACAGGGAGTATACATTCTGAATATATTCACTATGACATTGCTGATAGAAAGAGTCACTTGATTTGAAAGAGCTAATTTACTAATATGGAAAATAACAGCTAAAGATATAAGCCAAAACATGAAAAATGCTGCCACTTCACTGAACTCATAATTTTGATTCCTGTGCATCAAATTTGCTTAAGAGACATTCACAATGAATGCATGAAATTATTATTAATTTAATGGAATTAATTTTCTAGTATATACATTTAATATGTACAAACAGGATGTGTACATACATATTTTGCTGTATTTTTACTGAAGAAGAAACTTTTTTAAAATGTTCATGTTCTCAAATCTACTTCACATTTATTGTGTTTCTTTTCCTGGAAAGGGTACATTTCCTCTCAGGAGGGCAGAGAGGTAGCAATGAGACTGGGAAGAGGAATGTATGTTTTAGAAAACAAGAGCTTTCTGTGCAGGAGACCAGGGATGAAGCACTTATCAGTGCCTGCTACAGTGCAGAGAGAGCTGAGCAATCCCAGGCTCCACAAGCAGCTCCTCACATACAGTTTGTTCCCCTCTCCTATCACACTCTAACCTCAAAGCACCTACACTAGCAGCGTATGTCCTTTCAGGATAATTAGTCTCTGAAGAAAACTAGGCAGAGGCAGGAAAAGACAAGCCTCCAAAGGCTAAATGCCACTGCAATTCATGTAGCATACAGACCAGAAAATCTCCATCAAGTCTAAACAAAACAGAAGTAACACTAACAAGAAAACCAAAGAATCAAAGCTTGTTTTAATCTCCTGGTTCAAACAATCCCAAAGCACTAACATTTGTATTTACTGGACTTCTAAAAATCATTGCTCTGCTAAATAGAGAAGGATATAATAGAAAAGGTGCTCTTCTGCACCCAGCAATCACAGCTCCTCCACCTACAGCCTTATTAGGCCACCACACTGGGAAAACTACATGCTTCTGTATGTGGAGGGCAGTAGATCAGGCAGGGAAGTATTTGAGTTTTTTCAAACAAACGGGAAAAAAAATGGGGGGAAAAGTACTGGAGATGCAGAATTCTCTCCCTGGAGAGAGGTCCATCCTTGCCCCAGTATTTGGTATTTCCAAAGCAGCTGTCATCTATAAATTTTTGTCGACTTTATAAGCTCACAACAGGAAACAAAATATTGTTTCTACTGGACAGGATTTTTGTATCAATTACCTTTAAGGCTCACCAGCACTGTTTCCCTTTGATAGGCAGTCTGGAGACCAGAGAAGTACAGTACTTCTCTGTACTCCAGAGTACAGAGAAGTACAGGGTCAGAGGAGATCACCCTGTCCCAGGGAGGGACATGGCCTCCCAAGGACAGAATCAGGCCAGGCACAGGCATGACTGTGGTGTCATGGGGTCAGGCAGGTGCAGCTCCAGCTCCTTGTTTTCCTTACAACTGCACTCAGCAACAGAGAAGCAGACCTTGTATCAGGTCATCAACCTGATCCAACCCAGCCACTAGAAGTGGGATGCTCTTGGGGCTCTATTATTTATTTTGCAACTTTCGAGCACAGAAGGCACGCACACAGCAGAGTGCCTGGGGAAGCCACCAAGGCCATCTGAGGTCCTTCTCCCCTGGCTGAGCAGTCCCAGCACTCAGCCCCATCTCCTGGCACAGGCAGCACAAGAAGCTGTGAAGTCTTGCAGGCTCAGAGATACCCAGCCCTCCCCTGGACATGTCCCTCAGCAGCCTGATAACTCAGCAAGCCACTTCCAAAAGTGGGTTCCACACCCACATCCCTGACGCCCCTCTGAGCAGTGTTAGCTACCCCACTGAAAGCAAGGCAGGAGAAGAGAGGGTGACAGCAGTGGGATAACCTCCTTACTCAGTGCCAAGGTGAGAGTTACCTTTGCCTGCTGCAGGGCGCTCTCCACCTTGCTGGGCTCGCTCAGACCACTGGCAATGGAGTGCTGCTTGGCCTCCAGCTCGCTCAGCACATCCTTCAGCTGCTGCAGGGACTCCACGTACTCCCGGCTCGGCTGCCTTTCTGCCTCTGGTACCATGTAAAGCAGGAAGGGAACAAAACACAAAGTAAGGAAATGCACTTGAACCCGAATCATAGGAGATGTGAACATAACTTGCCAAGAGCTAAAAAACTCTTCAACAGATAGCATTGTTTTTCCTCTAAAAATATTAAATATATAGCATACAAGCATATAGAATATAATAACAAAAAAGCAATTACTACCTTCCAAAAACTTTACAAACTCAATCCCATTTTCAGAAATTCTTTTTATATACTTAAGCACCTAAATCTATTTGGGTGGGTGGGGTGGTAGAATCAATAGTATTTAAATCATATGTCATTATACCAAGAATAATCCATAGTATTTTAAATATATAAAGCACCCAAAATGAGTATTTTGCATTTTTAAGCCTTAGACATATCTACTACTTATCTGCAAATACACACACACAGATATCTACTATATATAGAAAACATAGTATAGCAAATATAATAGCCATATTAAATTAAATATGCACATTATATCTAGGAACTACATAAGCTAGTATTTATAAAAAGTGTGTGTATATATAAATATATAAAACACATATTAGTGTGGGCTTGTGTTTTGCTTGCTTTTTTACAGTTTTTAATCTATTTACCCACACAAATATATTTAAAAAAACCAGCTTTCAGCCTGTTACCAGCAGAGAAATGCCATGTAGAAAGAGTTAAAGGGGAATTAAAGTTTGGGTGGAGTATGGCTTGCCATCTTCAACCACATCTCAAAATTTGTTCAATCCAGCCCTGTGTGGAATCCCAAACAGGAGGCAGCACCTCAGTGGCATTTCAGAATGAAAACAGCCAATTGGAATAACTGCAGCAAACAGGATTTTGACTGTAAGTCCTGCACTGTGGTATGTACATTCTCTGGCCCTGGATTCCTAAGCAATTTTGTTACTGCCCCACGTGAAAATGAATCTAAGCCTTGTTCTGATTTCACCAGGTAGCTTTTCAACAGCTTACTGTCAGAACTGTCCTACCATTTATAAAAATGAGTCAACATTTTTGAGAGAATCAGAGTTATCCAGCTCCCTTTTCTCCAAAAGCCAGCTCAATTTAAAGATAGGGGAAAAATTAATAAGAAGCATATAGGTACACTGTCACTAAACTACAGAAAATCCTGAAGGAGAAGAAAATAGTTAAAGTAGTTTCCCAGTGACAAAAATATTGAGTCAATTCCTATCTAAAAACTGCCAGTAGAGTTGGGACTGAGTAGCTCTCCAAGGGGGAATTTTCAGAGGCTCAAAGAAGAGCCATAAGAAGAGCTGGCCTTCTGTCAGTTCACAAATGCTTAAGCCACACCACCAGTTGTTTCCAGCACTAACATAATTCTGGAAGTTTTTACCTTGCAGCGATTCAACTATGCTGTAAATAAACAGCTAAAACTCTGAACTAACGTTTCCCTCTGTTCTTCAGCAATATAACTTCTCAGCAGGTTGTCTCATTCAAAAGACACACAAACACAATTTTAATGTGTTAGAATAAGTATGGTGTTTCTACCAAGCAGTAAGTAGATCAATAATACCTCAAGTGTTACACACAAAAAAAAGGTACTTTTGTCCCATGATATATAGTTACCAAAATACAAAATACCAATAAAATTACTCACAAGTACATTAACTCAAAATCAGCCACAAAATAATAACTAGTTACAGTAAGAATGAAAACATCCCCTTGTAATTTGAACATGGCTGACAGATATTTCATTCATACAGTTTTCTGCATGGATATAATTGAAGCCTGCAGGCCTGGTGCCACACATTGTATAGATGGACTAACCATTTAGTAATTAAGCCTATTTTACTACACACAGAATAGAGTGTTAATGCTCTTCAACTTGGGGCTGTTAATAAAACACTTCCTCAAATTACTCTGAAACAAACTCAGGAAAAAAAAAAAATCTCTTACAAGTCTGTGCTGTTGCTCTTCAGCTGTAAAGTATTACCAGAACTACATATTTCATGCACTACATTTAAAATTCTTTAAAAACCAGCATGACTGGTTTGAATGCTCATAATGAAATTTATAATGCAACAACAACCCAAGTAGAAACTGCCTGAAAAGCAAGCCAGATTCAAATCACTTCAAAGATGAAATTTCCAAAAGGAATTATGTATGAGTAATGTGCTCAAAGCTATGAAAAAGAATAAATTTCAAATACGCACTTTCATTTTACAAGGTTCTCCTAATATTCTACTTTTCATTTATAGTATTTCATTACAGAATATTTATTTCTGTAAGTGGCAGAGAGAGACAGATTTCTCCGCTATATCACCCGCCTTAAATATGTCCTGCTAAGTAGTTAAATGAGGTTTCAGGAATGTTGCATCCTTGCATAGTCATTTTTAACACTATGGAATGATAGATTTTTGAATTGTCCACAGAGAAGGCCACATTGCTCCAGGTGAATAAAATAATTTTGTCCGTTCGGCACAACATCTAACAAACACTACAAAAACTCCACCAGAATTCAATGAGTTTTCACTTAGCTCAAAACAAATAAAAAAGAAATAAGATCAAAACACAAGTAAGCAGGAGGCTTTATGCTAACGTATTTATGTTTATTTATTTACCTTTTTTCAGCTGTTGATGACGCTCCTCTAGTTTCTGACGAGTCAATTTGAAGTGATCAAGAACACAACTCAAGTTCTCCTGAATGAAATTTGGAGGCATGGGCTGAGAGGTGAGTGTCTTGCAGGTGGCTTTCAGATGTTCCAACTGTGGACTCAGGCTTATAAGATGAGTTAACTCCTGCTGTAAAAGAAAAACCAAAACCAAAATTTATACTTACCCTGCAAACACAAAGATTTTAGTACACTACTGCAGCACAGCTCATTCACATTTACTAGGGTGACAACACTAAACCATTTCTGTGACAGATTCTAAAATCTTCCAGTCAAGCCAGGTGCCCTGCATGCCTTAGAAACTGAGTTACCTTACTGACTAGGCCAAGGTCTACTGGGGCATCCTGTGCTTCTGACAGCTTCATTTCAAAATTAGCAAGTTTGGCCACACTTACCTGACATAAGTCTTTCAAGACTGCCGAGGACTGGGACGTTGAAGAAGAGTCTTTTTTAAGCCAGTCATTCTTCTCAATTAAAGTCTTCTCAAGCTCATTCATTTCCTTTAAATAAGCATTTATATCTTCCTGGTACTTTATCTTTCTAGCCACTTCTTCTAGATTTTGAACCACATCTTTCCACCCCGACAAAATTTTCTCCATCACAGATTTTACATCCACTGTAGGAAGTCCTTCTACAAAGATTATACAAATTATTGTTATATTAACTGCAACACATTTTCATTAACAGGCATTTAACCTTTCCTCTCTTCAAATAAGAGCACTTTCACATTAATATACAAAACACTTGGAATCAAAGTTCAATATCTATAAATCTACACTTATTACTAGCACCCTTTCAGGTTTATATTTCTAGTAAAATGAAGAGTGAGATACTCTAATTTTGAGGAAAGACACAGAGAGGGTTTTTTTTCTGAACCATTCTAGCACAAGTAGAGTCCAGAGCGCTGGTCAGGGCAGCCAGCCAGCTTCTACTGGAGCACTTGATGACCCTGCTCCACAGATGTCCCTGTGCTCACACGATGGCCACAGGATTGGCACACCAACAGCACAGCAGCCACAGGGGAGGAGCATGCACACAAAGACCAGTCACTGCCATTATGGCACAGCCTGTACCTGCCCCAGGAAAAAATGGATGTAGGCACAAATGTGCCAGTGCTGTGCATTATTCCACACAGGTGTAGCTGGGCCTCAGTGTGGAAAAAGGCTGTGAGCCTGAGCTGGACAGAACATACTATCAGACCCTAACAAAACCAGGGGCTGTAGATTGGTTATTTTCTAGAGATCCCAACCCTTAAGTTGACAATCAATTAGAAAGCAAATTGTTGACCTTACTCCTTGCTGATATAAAGCAGCTTTTCAACTATGCATTTCTTGTTATGGTTAACACATGCTGGTTTCATACCATAACCTATCATATCACAGTTACAAGGGTTTGTAGAAGAAAGAGGAAGGGAGCATTAATTTCTGTTCAGGTTTGAAAAATTTTTATAAACCAAACTCCAGGTCAAATCAATGGCTTTCAGCCATTAACTTCAGGGCAATAGTACTACTGCAAAAAGCTTCAGCTGCAGTAGGCAAGGAGGGAGGACTGGACATGCTTTGTAAATTGGGGCATACAAGCAAAGCATTGGACTGCAAAAAATTGTGATTGCTCAGAAATCCATTGGAATTCACCATTTTCTAAAGGGATGCTGGTCATTATGCAGGACAGTGATACCATCCTCTCTCCTGTCTGAATGCTCCAGTGATGATAACTTCACCGGAAGTCAAGTGCACAGCAGATCTAAAAGATTGCCTCTAATTGATATGAACATCTCTTTTATAGAGGTATCATTCTACTGATGGAATGATACCTCTATAAAAGCTATGTTTTTGTTTTTTCAATATGAAACAAGATTTTGGCAAGGCTTCAATTGTCATGGATGTCATTTATCAGGGTTTTAATTGGCAATCATTTTCCCAATCATATAGACTTCTCTCTTGCCTTTGAGCCATAGATTGTAACTGCATCATTAAAACCATGGACAGTTTTTACAAAAATAGATAAAACTATGAAAAAAAGAGATAGACACATATGTATCAAGTTTAAATTTGGCTTCAAAAATTTCACTTCTCTATAGCAGTTGTTTTAAAACTTGTACTTAAAATCAAACTACTTCCTTGAAACCATGTATCTAGCATTGTTACTGAAAGAGAAATAATTTCTTAAAATACCCCTTAAAAGATTGGAAATGAACACATGCACATTAATGAATAATATTGCTTTTCTAAAAGCTTTAATTGAAAAAACACACAACTAACTAGTAACAGTAACAATGACCACTGAAGGAAAGAAAATGGAGGGAGAAGGAAGGAGATAATGTATTTCAATATTATTTCCCAGCAACTCAACTAATTAAATCACAAACGAGCAAAACCTCCAAGCTGCTTACCCTTTCCCATTTGATCCAAAAGAATGTGTCCACTTCGTTTCAGTTCATCTAACTTCTGGCTTTTTTCAGCTCTTTCCTTTTCAATCACCTTCAAAGTGAATCAAATAAGGAATATACTGTCAGCAAGGGTTATTTTCCTTGACTTCTCTGCTTCCCCCAGTAATATTTTCCCACTACTACCCAAAACACATCATTATTCTGGATACACCACCTTCTGAGATGCATGTTAGTTCTGCTTGTGCAGAAAACAAATGCAAAATGAGTCACCTCTCACAAGTAGCAGGCATGTGAGAGATTAGTACTACAGCACCAGGAATAAAATATCGTTTAACAGCTTGACGATTCCACAGTGTGAAATAAGATATTGGGACAACAGTTAAAACAAGTCACTTGTGCTCAAAAATCCACCTGTAATCCGCTAATGTGAACCAGTGGAGAAAAGACCACCTTTTTAATGGCCCCTTCATTTCTACAGTTTCTACTCTGATTTCCAGTAGAAGGGACCAACAGACCTGTTCCCTAGAACAGTTCTTCCAAACAGCAAGAACTATAGCATACCAGTAATCCACTCTTATAAGCTCTAGTGCTTTTCTCTCCCTTACAAAGACTTGGAGAGGGAAATTCTCCATGACTACCAAAGTTTTTAAAGGAAAAAGCTCCTCCCACAAGTTATACATATTGGTGAATATTTTTTGTGAGTCAATAAGTAGAATACATCCACAGAGGAAAGATGAGTTCCTTGGCCACAAAATCACAACTTTACAATCCTCTGTGATTACAACAATGCATATCCAAACTAAAATCTTTTTGAACCTCATGTCAAAGGTCATTACTCTGGTTTAGGCTTCCTACAGTACATTCAGAAGCATGCACTTATTTGCACAGCTGGGAAGAACAAACTCTGTCCTATCCACTTAGAGTCCAACAATTAAAAAAAAGTACTGTTCATGGGAACCTGATGTTCATCTCAGGACCTCTTTTTTAAAGAGTTATAAATATTCTTAAAGATCTATAAATAAAATATTGGGATAGTTGTTTTGGTTTTTCTTTCCAACAGTACTGCCATTCCAAACATTCCTACTGGCACCATTTTCCACGAGAGCACTATGGAGGAGCCTCTTTATAGAGATTTTTAAGTAATGTTTTTGATTTCAAAAGCAGAGTCAGGTCCTGCTAAAGCTCCATTGAGTCTTCATTAACAAAGAATGCTCAAGAACCAGAGAACGGCAAGAATACATTCCTGACAAGGAATAGAAAATAAAATGGTTACTTCACAGCTCCCATAAGATTCTGTAAGATTATGTAGTCTGTCTTGCAGGTCAGCAATACTGTACACAAGCTGTAACAAAATCAGGTTTTCTCCAAAATTAATAGAGCAAACAACATGTCCAAGCATTATAACAAACCACTTTGGACCTTGAGTGGTACAGTGTTTGAGGAGGGTCACAGCATGATTCAAGGGGTCTCTGAGCACGCCACTGGCCTATCTCCACCAATATTATATAAGTAGTGTCAATCAAGGCCATTTCCAACTGTGAAACATTAAACCAAAATATGCTACTTAGTGTAAAAGATAATAATCCTTAAGACAGACATTCTTCAGAACTCCAAGGGAGACATCAGTAATTTATGTTTTTAAAATTTCCTGTGGATTACGCAACAACACCAGCAAAAAAAATGTATCCAGCTGGTCAGAGATTTCCATGTATGCTCAGTTCTGAAACTATTTAACTGAGAGACTTAATCCCCTCAAAGCATGCGGATCAGCTCACACCTCCAGCTGACAGCCAGCTTAGATACAAAGTACAGTATTCACTGAAACATGCTCTATCTCCCCATTTTACCTTCAATTTTTCTTTCATGCTTGAAGTCTCTCTCATCTTCTTATATTCTTTGATGTCTGTGGCCTGAATGGCAGATTTTGATTTTGCGATCCAGTTCAAGAGCTCAGTACTTTCAGCATCAAACCTAGTTTAAAAGGTCAGACAGTGGTTTGTTTTTTGGTTTCACTCTGTCTTAAAAATCAAAAGTCTTAAAGTTCAGCACATTATTTAATCCCAAACTAGCAAGGCTTTACACAAAATTCATGCTCCTCATATTACTACTCACAGGAAATAGAGACAGACTTTTAAAAGCCTACCATAATAAAAATTATACCCACAGTATCAGCCTTCAGGAACAAATTGAGAATACATGGTGCAATTTATTTTACACACAGCTTCACGTAAATTATAAGCATTTCTCTTCATATGTTACAAAACAGATCTCTCAATGCCAAGTATTTTGAAAGTAATAAGTAGACTTCAGGAACAAAACAAATAAGAATTGTAGTTCTAAGTTTCAAAAGTCTGCAACAAACACTGTTTTGTTTGAAGGAAAAGCTAACAGTGGCATTTACAGCTGACAAACATTTTTGCACACTTAGCTGACAAAAGATTAACTTATAGCTTACTGGTTCTGTCTACAGTGCACATATCTATACTAACAACTTTCTTACCCCTATGACCTCTAAGCTACAGCCTAACACCACCACAATCAACTTTGAAATTAACCAGTACTGTACAGAACTTGAGAGATGGACAGATACACTGTACAGACCACAAGTCAGGTTGTATTACAAGTAGATTACTTAACAGTGTGAATCCTAACATGGAATAACAGAACCCCAATAAATGCAATTGTCAATCAAATTTTTCATGGGAAAACTGGCAAAATTCCACTTACTGGTTATTTGTAGTTCCAACAGAAATAAATGGAAACACGCAAAAGCATCAAAGTTTATGACCTATTTTTACTACCCCTGGTTTTAACTCTAGGAAAACAGATGACAGATAAATCACTTTTGCTTTCAAAATCTAGAATAGTTTCTACAACTGAAGATGCACAGAAAGGACAGATGGTTGCTGACTACTTTACTGCCCTGGCATGTCCAGATGCACACACCATTCCTACCAGAGCTCAAAAGGTCTGAAAACAGTCCTCAAGAGGGTTTGGGCAAGTTCCTCACCCCTTCAAACCTCTATTCCTCCTCCAGAAAAAAAAAAATTAATTTAAAAACTCTTCTTCACTGTGCAAACACACAGCAACTCCTTAGTCTTGATGCAGCCTCTATTGTATCTCTGAATGACCTGACAAAGATTTAAACCAGTGATACTTCAAGGAAATATTCATTTCCTCAGCTAAGCACAAAAATCCAAATGTTGAGCATACAGCATTTAATTTCCTAATTCATATTGAAACAATTCCTTTAGTTTTAGGTATGCTATTTAATAACAAAAATTCAACACCAATTATTAAATACTGTTAGGCTTAAGAGGAGAGAAGGTTCCAGGAAAACTTGATAGCAGCCTTCCAGTACCTAAAGGGGAGCTACAAGAAAAATGGAGAGGGACTCAGTGGGGAAGTGTATTGATAGGACAAGGAGTAACTTCTAAAGTTAAAGAGAGTATATTTTAGATGACATATAAGAAAGAAATTCTTTAGTATGAGGGTGGTGGGATACTGGAACAGGTTGCCCAAAGAAGCTGTGGATGCTCCATCCCTGGAAGCCTATCAGACCAGACTAGATAAGGCTCCAAAGAACCTGCATTAATGGAAGGTGCCCCTGTCCATAGCAGGGAGGTTGGAATGACATGATCTTTGAAGTCCCTTCCAGCCCAAATGGTTCTATGAGACTGTATATGCAAATTAACACCAGCAACTCCAGAAATACTTGTCAAAGTAGATATCAATGTAATATTATTCCAATTACTAAATACAAGAGAGATGGAAAATGTTTCTGGGCATCTTTTTTTGTGCGGTTTCTCCCATTTTTCTCATGTTTTATAAAAATTAGAAATAAATAATAAATCAATCAAAATGCTTGACACTTTCACACCACCTCTTGAGCAAAGATGAAATGTTTTTCTTAAAGGAAGTAAATAGAAATCTGTCTTTTCAGCAAAGCAGCTGAGGTACAAAGGACTGAAGACCTGCTTCTATGAGAAACAAAACATCCCTGTTTTCCGTTGAAATTAATGGAAGCTACAGGTTTTCTGCTTCTCTGAAAACAAAAACAGGGCAGTAAAGTAGTCAGCAAACATTCCATTCCCATTCAAAGAATCACAGAATCTATAGGGTTGAAAGAGATGACTGGAGATAATCTAGACAAGCCCCCAAACCCAACCTCACAGCAGCAACTTAAGCATTGCTCACTTGCATAAAAGAAGGATCAAAAGTCAAGACAGTCTCTGTAGTATCCAATGAGCAAGGGAAAACTGCAGTGACGTGTACTTACTTTTTCTTTGCTTCACTGTCCCCTGGAATTTGCCTTTTCTTTGGGAGTGGTGGTGGGGGTAATTCTTGTCTGGACTGTTTAACCACTACCTGTTCCTTCAATGGTGTTTCTGCAGCAGTCTTCTGTGAAACCTGTGACATTCCTACGCTTCCTACAGCTTGAGTTACCTATACAAAATAATTTAGGGTAAGGATTATGTGCCATTTTTACACAAGCAGAGTTGCTTTTTCTTATTTTCTTTTATTCAGACATAAAAGCCTGTTCATTCACTCCCACAAACGACCACATCGAGCTGTCATGAAGCACCTTTATCATAGATACACTCCAGAGAAAAAGATCATTATTCTCATTTTACAGATGGGAATCAAGCATCAAAATTCTCAGTTCAGCTAGAATCATGCCAGTCCAAGTGAACTAAAATTAACAAAAGGAGCATTATATGTATTTTCTTTCATAATTTCTTCACAAAACGAACCAAGGTACTTGAAGTTTATTATTAGCAATTCTACATATTACTACTACTCTACTCTTATTCTATAAAATAAAGCCTAGATCTCATGAAGAGCTGATACACAGTGAATGTGACCTAAAAGCTCACTTGAGTCAAAAGAAACCTCCTATGCTCTTTATCAGGTTATAAGGTAAGTCCCTGGAGACTCAACCTGTAAGTTCCAAGTATGTGCTTGATATTTAAGGGGAGTGAAAGGATAGAAACAGGAATTGGCATTCTCTAGTGCTTTGACTCAAACAGAAGAACAAATTAAAGCCACATGGCTGAAATGAGCCCCTACCCAGACTGCACAACTCATTCACTATACATTAAATGGATCATGAATTAGTGCCATGGTTTTCACAATAACAACATATTAATATCACCAGAAAAAGCACATATGAGTTATAAAGCTGTCAAATAAAACTGTCATAGAATCCAGTAGGAGTTCTGTCTAAATAAAAACATTACCAAGCACTCAAAACACTAAAATAAACATTGAACAATCCAGCTTGGCTATCATCATTACATGTCAAACAAACAACTACTCTATTTTCAATGGATGAGAAATCATACTCACAGAGCATAAATACTTGTATGACTCCCATTTATTTATCTATTCTGGGGTTTGGGTTCTGCCTTTGTTTTCTTTTAGTATCAGATTTAAATCCAGTCCCAGAACTCTTATAATGTTTAAAGGCATGTGCATTGACTGTTAGTACATGGCAAGCCTGTTTTACTCATCAGAAAAATGAAGCTTAATCTGTGTGAGAAAGGAGTAATAATACTTGTCAGGTTAACAACTTGGGCTTTTGAGACCAAAAATGCAGGCAGCTTTGTCAGTCCCACGTGAAAAAGCACTCAGCTACGTCTCTAGCCTGATGCCTGGACAATTTTGCTAATACAGTGAAGTTTGCACGCATGCAGTCATACAAAAAGCTAAAAAGTAATAAAGCCTTGTAAATACCTGATTAGAGTAATCCTCTAGCTTCTGAACCAAACTGTCCCACCTCTGAGTTAGCTCTTCTTGATCCTGATCAATTTTACTGGATGCTTTGCCATTCCCAAGGATTTGGGCCACATCCTGACCTAGTTCATTCAGCTGGTCTAGTGTTTGTCGTTTCATACCCATGTCCTCTTTTAAAATCTGTAGTTAAAAGAAAATATTAAAATATAACATGGAGCATTCTACTTCCCCTAATTTTAGTTCCATGGCTAAAACGCACAGGGGTTTGAAAGGGTGGTGACAGGGTGAAAGATGTACTACCTGAGCCAGATGAACAGTTGTTCTGTGTAAAAAAAGCACTAACAGACACTATTTTTAAAGAGCACATCCTTGAAACACCTCCTAGAGGAACCAGCAGTATCTCTTCAGTAAGTCACAAATTATTAGCTCAGGTACAAGGCTGCTCCAATGAAATAAAGAAAAACCCACACCACAAACCTATACCTTGGAAAGCACAGCTGACTGGTGGCCTGCAATAACATCCAAACCCTCTGAAAAATCTGGGATAGCTGTTTCAGAGTTTGGCACACCAACATAGAATGGCATGGAGTAAATAGCACATATGTTTTCAATTCAAGTGCAAGAATCTGGCAAGGAGAGAATGTTGCCCTGGCTTCTGTGTCATGCATTCACAGCTCCTACTAGGGTCAAACCAGTAATTTGCCACTCATCTAGTCTATGAGATTTGATGGGATAGAGCAGGACATCAATACTCACTGCTAGTTTTCGAACATTCACACTCAGGTCCGTTTGATCTTTAAAGTTGCTTGTCTGGACCTTACTCAAAGCCTCTTCTTTCTCAGTTAACCAAGCCTTCAACAAGCACTGAAGATCATAAGAAAAACAGCACAAGAAAATACCAAGATTGTCAAACAGCTATTGACAATTGTTTCTTTAAAACCTTTGCATACAAAGCACAGTTCTGCAGTCTTTATATGCTGAAATTTCAGTTGACTTTAACAAAAACAGTACACAAAAATATCAGATTATGAAAGCAAGTAATACTTGCAGTGAAACAATTTCAACAAAACCATTTCTCAATATATCAGAGCACACCTCCCCCCAAGTTATTTATATAGCAAACAGATATCCACCATAAAGTTAACATAGGATTTAGAAATCATAATAGAATATATCAAAAAGGCATGCATGAGTTCTTTTGTTTTCCACCCTTCTCCCTCTGTGACTCAAACACAGCTGTTACATTTTCTCACAGAAGGGAATACCACTGGTAATTCATAGTTTTTAGTCCAGACAGTTGATCAAAACCTCAGATACTAATTAGTCACCTCCCTGTTTATGGTATCTACTTTCAATTGAAAACAACTTCAGCAAATCCTATTTCATTAACTACTGGAAGCTGGAGTGGTCTGCTCTGACTAGTTCTAACTCAGGGACCTTTTGTTTTTTCCTTTTTTTTTTTTTTCCTACAAAACCTGTCCTGGGTCTCACTTTTCTTCAGTCACACAGCACTCCTCCAGAACACCAGCAATAACTGGCATCAAGTACCAGGAAGGATTTGATGTATTCTATATCAAGTTCCCACATAATGCTGCTGCTGGACAGCAATCTCCATGGACTGGAATGCCCATCTCTCTATTAATCTCAGTTGCCCAGCCATTGGTGCACTGCTGCTCCTCTGTGTTTAAAAATAAATCACAAAACATGACAAACCTTTTTGTTCTTTGAACAACACACTTTACAACAGCCACCAGGTTCTCATCCTAGCTGTATATTTTTGGCATTGTCCCAGAACTTACTATAGCAACTTTGGGCCACAGGGCTAAGGCAGTTTACATTTCCAACGTAAATCAATATACAAAATCTACAGACAGAAAATATGATGGTGCTTGAAGTGCCATAAGGCTTATGACTCTCTGGAAAAATCATGCTGGCATCCCAGCCAACATATTTTATGCATAAGAGGAGCTCAAAAACCCTTCATGCGTTCAGCTAATTTCTGCTAAATCAGCAGTCAAAGATAACTCTCCCTAAAAAACTGAAACATAATTACCATAGTGCTAAGAAGTCTCTGGCACTGATTGAGGAATTTGTTTCCTGAGTGGTAAGGATTGTGTTGATTTGAAAATGTGGTGTACAAGAGCTTTCTAGGCAGCCACAAAAAGGCTGATGCATCACTGTTGCTCATCTCTCCATGTGGCTGGACAAAATAGAAAATGCTTGTAACAAAGTGTTTTAGTTACTTTTGTGTCGTGAAAGTGTTTGTATTCAATTTTAAAGTAGTTTCAGACTGTAATTTTCGTAAGTCACTTGATCATTATTGCAGATTTGTAATTCAAACGCACTAGTAATAAATGAATTGTTCAGGTGAACAATGAGTACAAAAAGGCTCATCTAAACCAGGTAAAACAAACTTTATTTCCTCTTCATTTTCTATCTGACATTCTACATTAAGTACACTGATTTCTTTGCTTGTACAGAGCAACATAGCTACACACAAATTAAAATAAGCTGAGTTCAAATGTTCAACTCCAACAGAATATGGCACTTCTAACAGTTTTGTAATAGTCAAAGAGTGGTCCCCAAACAAATATAAGGGTAGAAAAGGACATTGACATCATGAGAGTCATCACAATTAAGAGCACTTGAAGTCTATACTTCAAACCTGTACATCAAGGATTTGGGGGAAATCCTTATTTCTCAATTCCGAATTACCATGCCCAAGAGTTGCCAGAAAACATTAGCACACAATTTTCTGGGTACACATACACAGATGGCACAGCATTATTTTAAAGAAACACATACAAACAAATACTTGGCGTGGGATAAACCAGAATCTTAACCTTGGGGCTGTATTAACAACAAGGTCGCATGAGCTGCAAATTCAGCATATCTATATACTACAAACAGATATGGGAGAGGTAAGGGAGAAACACACATGCAGCCCCAAAGAATGCAGACACAACATCCTTGTCAAAGAAATGAGGCTGCAGCTGATACCAGTAGCTATACCAGCACTGTTCTACTTCTTTCAAACGTCTAAACAATCTCTGAGTACTGCCTTGTTTAAACAATAGCTTACAGTGATAAATATCGTGTTTAAGAAAAAAAACTATTTTGGCAAAACCTTCAAAGAAAAAAAATCATAAAATGCTTTCAGCTGAGAAATGAAACAAGCTGTAGTTCTCGGCATACAAACAGCACATGTAGCTGTGTTACCATATATTTTATACCATCAGTTACTTGTGTTTGAGCAGTATTTTTTATGTAAAATAAATTATATCAAAGCAAGAAAACACTTTAGTATTGCACAATTGTGTATATGTGTTCATGCTGGAAGCACATATACGTTACTTAGGAAGATTTCTGTAATTACAAAGCTACCCAATATAAACATGACAATGAATTTTCTAAATAACACTGATATTCCCAGTTCTTGATCCTTTTACAAGATACCTTGGAAATTACTTTACAAGGAGCTATAAATTTCTATTCTTAAACTTTGGAAAAATCTTTTGCACTTCAGAGCTACTCCTGTCCTCAAAGAACACAGGGAACCCAAACAATAACAAATTCTAGGCTTTCAAGGTTTCTTTTCCATGAAAAGAAGTCAATTCTAGTCAGAGCTTTGATTCTTTGTGCTTTTTCAGTTTTTTCCCTTCCACAAATCAACCAGTCACTCTGAGAAACTGAACAGCTACTCACCTGTTCTTCCAGCAGCTCCTGCCATAAAAGCTGAATTTCTTGCAGCTTGACCCGCCGATCCTCAGTCCAACGACAAACTGCTGTCCAGCGCTCACCAAGCCTCTACAAAAGCACAAAACACTCAAAGTATCACAAACCTCACAAAGAAACTCCAAAACCACATGTACAAATGTCTGATTTCTACTTCACATTAACTTCTTTCTACATTACATCTACTTCCCTTTCCATTACTGATATTGCTGTATTGCACAGAGCTGGAGACTAACACTTTAGAAAACATTCCCATATGGCCTTAACTCTGGTTTTGCTCAAGTCTTTGAGCTATTTAATTGACTCTAAAAGGAATCAACAAAGTAGCATGAATTCTGTTTGAAAAAATTCTGTCTCATGTACTCACTGTACTTCAGGTTACAGTTCTAAGTGACAGGAAAACACTTCATATGATATTCACTAGACACACTGTGTGCATGTCTTCAAGTATGTCTCCTCTCAGATTTTAACTTTCTTAGGAAAATAATTTATATGAAATAAGAGTTGTACTATGAATCTTCCCATTTAATCAAACTGCTTAAAGGATATACTACCATATTATCCAGGTCATTGGGAATGCAAACAACTTGACTAATCAGGAAGAGAACTTGAAAGTCACCAAAGCACTTTTGCAGGTTTTAGCTTGAGCTGGTTTAATAATTTTTAAGTTATTATTGTTCCTAAAGAAAATGTTATTTTAAATTACTTTCTAAGATAAATTGTCTTTAAACATGAAAATGCTGATTAACAATTACATGCAAATTTTTCAAGTGTCTAATAATAGAGTTTAAAAAAGAGGGCTCTAAGATTTTACCTGCAATTGTTCCTCCAGAATAGCTGTTGCACTTTCCCCACTGCTCTCATCAACAATGACCACCATGTGTGTTAGGGAGTTGACCTTCACCTGTTCTGCCTCTAGGTCACTCTGCAGGCTCTATAAGAACAAATCAGAGGTTACCAACTTTGAATGCATTTGCTAATCTGCTCTTTTGGCCACAGTGACTATCACAGCTTCTGTGGCAAAAGAACTTTAGCTGTTGAAGTTGAAATACCAAGCACATATTTTACCACTGGCAATCACTGCCCAGTTTAAAATTTGTAAGCAAAAGACTGCTAGAAATGAACCCAAACCCATTCTGGGTTAAAATGCTGTAAAAGATAGAGTGCCTTAAGTTGGATGCCCCATACTTGACCAGGAGAATCACATGACAACTGCACTGATTTCCATATGCCTGATGTTATACTTTTCTACACAGGTCTGCTATTGTTAATAAGCAAGCAACACAGGGCATGCCAAACAGAAATCATTAAGAACACTAATTTTTCAAGAGTTGACAATATAATTTCAAAAGTATCAACAGTGCAATAACTGACCACGGTACTCCTAAGACAATAGTTGAAAACTGCAGAAAACATGCAGCTCTGATTAGTTTAAAGCAATGTGTAGATGTTCAAATGTGTAATGTTCAAATATTCATACAACTTTTTTAAAAGAACAGATTCAATGGTTAAAGCCTACTACAAAATATCTCTGCAAGATCAACACACCTTTACAGTAGTGTAAATGTCATTTTTTATAACTAAGCTACTCTATGAAACACATGCCTCAAACTCCCCAGACTTTGAAAACAAAGGACAGGAAACTACACAGACTAAAAATACTCCAGTGTTCTTGTTCTGTGAGGTATGTCCCATGCTGGGGAGAAGGTCAAACCTCAGCACTGAGCATGAAAACTAAAGCTGCACCACAACAAATATCAAAAGGACATCTTTCTCCTTCACAAAACATTGCAGGGTAGGAAGGCTGGATTTGCAGCCAAAAACTCAATTGAGAGTAAAAACACTTCCAAAATATTGCACACATGAGAAAGCAGTGTCTAAGCACTCCCTTAGGATGTGATGCCTGTAAAAGCAGGAACTGGAATTGGTGACTTGGAAGGCCCTGATGGTTTTGACTCTCACACTATTTTAATGTGCATGTCTCAAACAGGCTTTAGTAATGCCTGCCAGTAATTAAAGGCAAATCTGTCCACAGGACCTTTCGTACTGTTCCTCACATCAACAGTTTACCAGGAGAGGCTCTATTCTCTGCACCAAGTAAGGGTAACAATTTTCCCTAAGGTTTCATTTCCTGCATGAAGCAAATAGCTCCTGCCAGTCAGCAGTGCTCAAGTGTTAAGTTACAGCTTCTAATTCCTTTCTACACCATCATCATCCTTTTCCAAACACCAAATGCAGCCATATATGACCCTTGACAATCAAGTTTCTCAGTCAAGGAATCCACCAACATACCCATCCTCCAAATACTTCTCCTACACATATTACATAACAGCAAAATGTTTACCTTATGTTCTTCCAGCTGTTTTTGAAGTGACTCCAAATCTTCTGCTAGGAGCTGAGATTCCATCTTCTGAATGCGCTCCTCTGTGACCGTCAGCCAGTCAGACAGCTGCTGCAACTGCTGCTTCTGGAGCTCCATCAGCATGTCGTGCAGGCTGCAGGGGGAAGCACAGAGTTACTTCAGACACAGCTTTCCTGAGGAAAGGAACTAAATTCTAGTTCATGTAGGAAAGAAGCATACATAAAACTGTTACCTATCATCACAAAATATCCACCATTTAGCTAAGGAACACAGGTAAGTATTCTTGTTTTTTTCTCAACAAAAATTGTTCATGAATTATGCAATTTATATCAGGGATTGTTTCTTCCAATGGGAGTTTGCTGCTAATAAAGCCACTGCTCAAAGTCACAACAAAACACAGTTTCTCCACTGATGTGCAGCTCTTACCTTGGCAACCCATATGTAGGGAAGAATTATTCTACAATCTTTTTAATTATGTAAATACCCATAGATATCCACAGCCACTATACGCTTTATTGAGAAACTTAAATGTGTTTCTAATAGTAATTCATTAGTTTATGCAACCACTGAATTTAAATACCACATATTTAGTCTGGCACATCTACACAACAGTTCACAAAATACTTTATGTAATGACAAAAAAAACCCACAATCAGTTATACTCATTCTTTTTGTTTTACCTTAGAAAGCATGAAGGAGGATTTTTTGTCACAAACTGAAACGTTAAGTCTAACAAAAAGTCTTACAAAGGGATGCAAACCAATTTCTCCAAAACACAGCAAGCACCAGAGGTCAGTCCTGAACCTCTAGAAGAAGTTATGTGCCGTGAACTCACCGGGACTGCCTGTCCATGCTCTCCACCCTGAGTTCCTCCCAGCGGGAGTTCAGCAGCAGCATTTGCTCCTGGATCTCAAACTCTTCTTCAGGTGACAGATTTCCCTGGGCCACCAGTTGGTTTCCAGCCTGCAGAACATTGCCCACACTGCTCTGGTGCGCAGTCAGTTCCATCATAAAACCCTGGAAATGGCACAAGCAGACATGTCCCTGTGAGGTCCTATCAGAGTTTACGACTTAGTAAATATCCTAAAAAATTAAAATGTTTCAAACAGTGCTGTTTGAAGGAGCTGGCACCATGAAATGCATGAGGATGGCAGACCTGTTCCTTTCATAAGACACAAGATTTTCCATGCACTACAAAAATTCTGGATCCAGTAAAACAGAGAATAAAAGCCAACCACTTCAATGAAAGATCTGTTTGGGACAAGAGAGCCTTCAAACAAACACACCAAGAATATGAAACAGGCATTTACCTATTACCAACAGAACATAAAACAACATCTGAAATGTATTTTAGGAAAGCAATTGGAACCCTATGAGTTAGCAATATATATTTACTGTAAATCCAGAACAGTTCTTCCTTTGCTTCATGGCTTTAAAACTATAGCACAAGGGAAAAATTCCTCCTATTGATCAGAATTCCAACTCAACATACAAAAATATATTCTATTTTATACAGTAAACTGACTTGGGAGAAAACTAAAACATCTAACATGACAAACTTCTAGCAACATTGGGACATTTGCTCAGATTTATAACAAAGTCAAACCAAAATTTGTAAAAAATAACAATTTGGAAGCATCCATACATGTTTCTGAAACAAACTATCATCACAGGAGGACCACTGAATAAATTGACATGATTGTCAATTTCAGCACGACCTTTATTTAACAGCAAGTGGCATAAGGCTGACCAAGTTTTTTAGTAATTGGCAGCAGGGAAGTACAACTCAGTCTGAGATCAGACTGCCTTTGTATTATGCACACCTGTAAACCAGTCACCAAAGGCTCTTTAAAAAAAATGACATTAAGATTTTAAAAATGCTTCACTGTAGGTTCTTCTAAAGAGAAGAATTTTGCCTTGAATAAAGGCTAGGAAATGGAAGTTCTGCAGCTTATTTACACATATACCAAAAAAAAAAAATCCAAACCACACCAAAAGAATTGATAAGAGAAGCTTACTTCATGGGTGGAAAATTGTTCTTTGACTTCCTCAACATCACCAGATATTTCCTCCTGTTCCCGAAATGCATCCTCAGCTGACAGCAACCATGTAAGGACTTCTTCCAGAGCAACTTGGTAGCTATCCAAGTCCATATCCACCTCTGTCACTGTGCTGGGAGTCTCTGCTCTAGAACTGTCCTGGTCTTCTTCAAGTGCCACAGTCTAGGCAGCCAAGAGGAAAGAGATGTCTTAGAAGTGCACAGAAGATGCCATCCCAAATGGTATTAAAAACAGAACAACTAAAAACTCTTTCAAGCTTTCATAAGATGTTAAAAAAAATTGTTGGATACATTTTGGTGAGAAAATCCAAAGTCACTATATTAAAATAAAAGTTCATTAGGAAAGACCCTGAATAGAAAATACAACTTTAATCTTGCTGTGTCAACAGTGAATCTCAAACCCAACCAAATCCTCATCACTACCACTAACCACCACAAGTTCCATGGAAAATTCAGTTAAAGATTCTGGACCACCCTCTTCAGCTGATCAAGACATATGAAACAGAGAGGGGGAAAAAAAAAAAAATCACCAAAATGCAGCATAACACAAATGGAACTTTATATCTCAAATACTTAAGATTTTGTACATGTTTCAGAAAAGAAAAGGGAAGGCAGAAAGACTGAAGTTAATGACAAAAGTTTTTCGTATTTTCCCAGTTGTGTTGCCCAGGACAGAAGGCATGCTCCAGAGATAACTGACAAACATGAAGATCAGCTAAAATTACAACTGCAGGAAAGAAAGGCCAGCTTTGATGACAAACACACCTGCTGCACACTGAATTCTCCATCCTCACATTCCTGCTTGTATCTCCTTGGAAGGGTTTCCACCTCCCGAATGTCTTCCATTGTAACTTGCTTAGGAAGGACCTCAAACAAAGAAGTTAAATACATAATAATGGACTTTTTGTCTGGAAGCTGTACAGCAACATCTGCATCAAAAAGATAAAACATGGGGAAAAATAAATGAAGACAATTTTTTTAATCATTACATAGAACACAGGTTCACATATTGTCCTGTTAAACAGCCTTTCATAAAATTCTAACTTAGAGACCAGGTTGGACACACATTAAAAATAGCATGAAGGAGAAAAAAAAAAAGAAGAGAAAAAATAAATTTTCTATATTTGGAAGTGAATTGACATTAAAAGCTGGACACACATTAAAAATAGCATGGAGGAAAAAAAAAATAAATAAAAAGAAAAAATAAATTTTCTATATTTGGAAGTGAATTGACATTAAAAGTCTCGATCTTTTTGAAGTAAGAACTCAGACATGAAGTTGCTAAGGAATAAAATCTGCTTGGGGAAAATTGTTCTGAAGCATCTCCCAAGCAGAAATGTAGTTCAAGAACAGTATCCTACATAAGCCAACATTTCCACTTAGGCTCTATCCCCCTTCCCACTGCCAGTCAGGTAATTTTCTCATTTTCCACACTGGAAAGAGCTTCACTGAGCCATATTCACTTCTCTTGGGTAATGGTACCTATTCAGTTAATATTTTTTTTTTTTCCATATGAATCTTCAGAAGTTCACTTCAAAGCAGAGGAACAGGTCAGTAAATTTAAAAGAAGCCATAAAGGTTTCCTGAGAAGCATTCCTAGGCAGCTACTGCTACTCAGTGTGTGTGTAAAGAACAAATTCTGAGCTCTCAAACCACCCCATTCTACAGAATGCACTACTGCTCCTGAAAAGCACGCACCCTTGCAGCACAGCTCCTACCTAAAAGGAAACAAAGTCAGTGCACCAACTTTACCTTCCTTGCAGAGTCCCTGGAAAGTCAACCCAAACTTCAATATTCAAAACACCAAAGCCTACACATGTATATCCACACCCTTACCCTAACAAATGGCATTTGCTTAAATCCAAAATTTAAAGGCTTGAAATTAAATAACGCTGCACAATCTGATAGAACCATTATTCATACTTAGTATCAACGAAAGAAATTTCTTTCTAGAGAGCTCAAAAAAAGCTTCTTGTTGAGTAAAAACTGTATCCCACCTTCAGGGTCCAATAGTTTCTCTATTCCTAAATGGTTCTTGGCTATGTTGAAAGCATTTTCCAGTCTCTCAACTGGGGGCATCTTTGTCACTTTGTCCCAGCTGAACAGCTCAGGTCTGAAAGTGAAAGAAAAACAAGGATGAAAGCAAGTACGAAAATTCCATACCATGCAGAATATCACATTAGGCATATGATAATAGCTACCCAAATAATATATTCATACATGTATATACCAAATACCAACATAAGTGCATATACACAAACACAAAACAGAAAGCATGATTCTCACTTATTAGCGACAATCTGATGATCACAAATTAACTGAGTGCATGCCCACAGCAACATCCACCTTCCATTCCATGTCCCAAAGAAAGTCATGGACTGGAACAGGAGATCAAATGTCACTAGCAAGAACACAACCTTTGTTTAAAATTTATCCCAGAATCAGTTTTCCTCAATTTTGTTTCTTTTACAGCATTACTATTACTACACATTTTTTGCATCAGGCACTGCTGGGTAATCAAGAGTCACTCTGTTCCTGGGAAACCTCATTCCAAACTTGTGATGTGGCTCAGTGACCATCCCAGGCCATCACAGCCAGAAGAAATATCAGTCTCCACCCCCTCCACCCCACTCGCTCACTCTTCCCCATGGTCTTTTTTCCCCAATAACAAAAAACAGCCTACAATAAAAAATTCCATCGCAAGTGCTCATGAGGCCCAGTGCAAATCAGGCCAAGCTGATCAATTTGCACTGTCAGCAGCCTTCATCTAAGATCAGTGTTAACCCAAGGGCATCTCCAGTCCAGCTGTGCACCCAAAACACGCTGGTGGGTCTCAAGGGGAAAGAGCAGAGCACACAACAGGAAGCAGAGGGAGCAAACAGGGCCCATTCCCAGCAGTACCTACACCTGTGGGGCATGAGCCAAGTGCTCCAGCAGCACAGCTGAAGGGGCCATTAAACCACCTTCCTTTCTCCTGCAACAGTGGCTTCTCATCAAAACACTGCTATTGATTCTGTACTTTATAGAACTTGGGGAGGAAGAGATGGGCTTGCCTTTAATTCTTTTAATATTTGATTTGGTTGTAAATTGACTTAAGAGTACCCTTTATCATCTGTCAAGTCATTAAGTTGGTGAAACAGGAAGTCCCTCAGCCAACAGAGTATAAAAAGCAAACAGCGAGGAGAAAGCAGGGTGAGCAGGAAGATTCACATAGCTCATGGAATACTGTACATCCATGCATGTACAGCATGCAAAAAAAACCCAAGGAGTATGTACAGTATGCAAAAGCAGCAAGGAGAACCACAGATTCATGTAAATCTTTAGCAGATACTGACTTTGAAAACAAAGGTTTTAATAAATCACAGCTAGGTACTTATCTAAAGGTGAGAAAATCGAACCAAAAAGCAGAATTCAATTCAAAGAGGAGCTAAGCTAATATTAGTAAATAAAAGAGACCAGTACAGTAAAATGCCAATAAAATTATATGAGGTGATAGGTTATTTACATGCTGCAAGTGTTACAAAGTTATTACATATTTTACCCAAGAGGTAGTACAACTTACAATTGTTGATAGATACATAATGAGAAAATAAAGATACTAAATCTCTTCATGAAATCCATTTAGATTCTCCTCTTTTAAGTGTTATATTAAACTAAAATATAAAAGCAGTATTGGAAAAATGTCCCTTAGGCAAGGAAGCACTACTGTCTGGGTAAGTGGAATAGCTTTGTTGTCCTATCACTTCTGCAACCTGCCCCAATCTCCTTGTTCCTTGCAAGTGCTTTTAAAGTCTCTCCTTCAAAGCTGGAAAGAGAAACCTAGCTCAAGATTTCTTAAAAGTATGGGGAAAATGGTGCTTCTCTGACTAAAGGACTTGTGCCCAGGGACAACAAAGCTGAATTCTGACATGCCAGCAGCTGTCAGGCTCCAAGGAATATGGAATAAAAGGCTCAGACCCAGATTTTAGGAAGTCACAGGAAAGCACAGTTACTGAGTCAAAAGCTTTCAGCTGAGGCTTTTGCTGCTTAACAAGTGCTCTGAAAAGGGCAGAGACTTCAGATCCTGCAAAGCCTAAGCACGTAGTTAAAACAAAGGGACAGCAAACAGCCTAAAACTAATTCTTCTGCTTCTCTCAGGTCACCTAGGTTTCATTTGTGTCTACAGCTGGCACACTCTCCATCACAAGGCTTCACACATTCAGCAGCAGAGCAAGGCCACTACAGGCAGTTTTTCTGCTAGGAAAATCACCACAACTGCTCAAATTCATCCAGGACAGGGAGTTCGTAATACTTGTGATGAGTTCCAGTGAGAGGTTTGGTAGTATTGCTCTGTCCTTGCGTTGCAATCCTTCCCAACTTGCAGAAGCCCTCAGCATGGTGCTGGCCCTCCTTACACACAGCCATGCAGGCTGAACACAAGCCAGCTCTGATCCACAAGACACTGAGCTATGTCAGGGCAGACCTGTCCTGAAGCCAGCAAGCCTGTGACAGAGCCCATTGCAGTTACCCCAGGCCAAATGGGCACTTCAAACACTTTGCAATGGGTTCTACAAACACTTTGCATCTGCTGGGTGCTTGTAAAGCATTTGCTGTGTCAAATACCTGCTGACCAGGAGGTTTGGTTAAATTCTAGAAATTATTATACCATTTCCACATTAAAATGGTTATTTATGTGTAAGAACAGTCACACCTTGCAAAGCAATGAGCTGACTTCATTTAAGAGACACAGGATTAAATGGATTGCCCAGCAGATCTCAGAGATTTTTAAAAAGGAAGTAAAAAAAAAAAGTATGCAACTTCAATAGAATGTGTAATGATGACTTATTTAAACTTCTGAAGTCTTGCAAAAATCAGAAAGAACACAAAAGATCTGTGCAAAGAAACTTTATTCCTTATAAAATATAATGAACAAACTAAAGGATAGTCTACAGATACCTAAAGTGTTTGATATTCTGCCCCACAGTTCTGAAAGAACTGCATACATTGTCTTTCAAGCACAATATATTAAAAACACCAGAAAAGGTACAGAGCCTCTCATTTCTTCATTTTGAAGCTTCTTTATCTTCTTACTGAAATTATATGGCAATCTCCAATGGAAGAATATTTCTTTTTGCAAAGGAGGGCAGGTAGAAGGAAAGAAATTCAGGTGAAGGAGATGGCAAACTCCTCCTTCCCCTAAAGAGACCCTTTCAATATATTCACTGTAAAATGCATACCAAGTGGGATGTAAACCCACTCCAATTAGCAAATGTCTGTGCATGTGCAGCAACTCAGTGTTACACTCCTGCCTGGGCTACAGCCTTTGCAATGTGCTGGCAATGTCCCACCACTGCTATTGTTACCACAAAAAAAGACAAACAAACAAGAATCCTGGAAAATGAATCACTGAAATAGGCCAGAAGCTGTCAAATGTTCAAGCATGAAGAGACAGAAAAAAAGCTGTTTACTTCACCAGGTCAAAGACAAGCTGTTTGCCACTTACTTATGCCTGTGAATCACAGCATTAAAGGCGAGTCCATCAGCCCAGCTTGTGGTGAAGTTCAAAACATTGACCTGACTGTATGGTCTGGTGGACTGGCGAACCCAGCTCAGCAGTATCTTCTCACTGTTGGTCTGCTGCAAATCTGACATGATGTTCTTCATGACATCCTTCACCTGCAAGACAGCAACAACTACACCTTACAAACATATGTCCCACTTTTGCTCCTTACAAAATCAAACTACTTCACAAATCATGGAAGGGGCTTCCCCATGAAAAGCTATGAATCAAATTCCAATTCCTCACATGAAATTTGAGAACAGCAATCTTCAGATCACCTTTGCCCTCTATTGCTTACAAAAGCTAGTGATGCTTCGTGTAATAATGACACATTACTCTTACATTATGATCCTCTCACTCTACTTGGTGCTGTCTGTTCTAAGCATAGGGAATAATACTCCTCACTGCCTTGTGCTGTCGTTCCACCAGTAAACAAACTCCAAAAATACAGCTTGCATAGGTTTTCTGCAAGAAGAGGATATCTGCTCATCCTACAAAACTAGTTTGTTTTTTGGGCGCTATTATACACATCTACCAAAGTCCCTCCAAGTTAATTCAATGATCTTCCCAGATACTTAGATAAACCAGGAGCAATTCAACCTATGAGACTAACAAACCTACAAAGCAGCTATAAGATGCAAGACAAACACAGCTACCTAAACAGCAAAACACTACCTGCCTCAAGCCCTTGAGGAAGGAATAGAAATACAATGCTTCAGCCTGAAAAGCCTCTCTGCAATTCACACCGGCAGGAACTAAACTGAGCGGCTGAGCACAACTGGGCACATACAGGAATACGGATCATGGGAGGCAGCCAATAGACTTCAAGCAGAAACCAAATACCGGCCTGCCTTTATTTACCAGCCCAAAATAGAAGCAGTATTTTCTGCCACCAAAAGCCTGGGAAGGCTTGAGAAACTCATAGCAGAACAATGTACATGATTCCTGGAAAGGAAGAGATCTCACAGTAGCCTCTCACCTGCCAGTGCAAGATAATGCTCCACAGCAGCCCCAGCGTCAGCTTGTGATTTCCATCAACGATGTCAGTTCCTCCAATATTCACCAACTCCACCTGGAGAGGTTGAATCAACTCTCTATTAAACACTGTTATCACAGCTCCAAGTAACAACCCCACCCCACATCCCTGGCTGTCCAGCCAAGTATTACCAAGTGCTCTGAAATAAAAAGCAGTTGAAGAGAAAAGCAGAGTTGACAGAAAATTGTTCATCTGAATTTGTCATGACAACTGCTTAAACAAACTTAACATTAACTGCTTAAACTGCATGACAAAAGATGGCACCAAAGAAGATTTTCCACGGGAAGAGTTTTATTCTCTCCTCTGAATATACAGGTGCATACTAGCAGTCAAAACTGAAGAACAGAAATTCAACCATAAGGGACCTGATAGGAAAATAAAAGTTAAGCAAGTTTGGTCTTCAGTTATTTTTATATTTTAATTTGATTTGCAAATCAAAAAAATTGACTTTCCTTACTTGGAACCATTCTGCTTAAAGGATGAGGTTCACAGGATTACTTGATCACCTACACCCGAGGTTTGTCTGATCCTTACAATATATATTTAAACACTTTTATAAATTATTTCACAAGTTATGAATATTGCATAGCCCACAAACTCTCAAACAACAGAGTGCAACTTCTTCTCAGTGGATGCCTTTTCCCTCCATCGTAATACACAACACACTTTTTAATGAAGCTAAGCAGTAGGCATAAATCAACTACATGACCCTAACAACCTTCAGCTAACTAAGACCATCTGTTTACTTCCAGAAACCCAGATGCTGTCAGCTTCAGGAAGAAATAATTAATTATTGCAATTCAGTATTGTTTCATTTATTGTCATAATAAAATAAATCAATTTCAAGCTGAAAACCTCATTATTTAGCCTTTAAAAAGTTAATCAATATTTACAGTACCTCAAAGAACAAAAAGAACCCACTGCCAGCTTTGTCCGCTTCCAAGAAATATGACACTAGTCCACCAACACAGAGGGGAAATTGCAGTATAATACAGCATGTTGTATCAGTCTTCAATCAGCAGTTTATATAAATATGACCGTGCTTTCTTGTATTTTTTGTCTTTTATTGCCAAAATGTTCTTATTACGTTATTTCAGTGACCTGACATTCACAAATAGAAATTCTAAGTATAAACAGCACACTTACCCAGAACTGTTTGTCAAAAAAGGAAAACAACCTAAAACCACTTTACTATAGCACTACAGTCCTCCAGGCATTAAAAACAAATATTAAGCCAAATAATTATTATTTTTATTTTTCTTAAAGGAGGGTTTGATTTTGTTTGCTTGTTTGTTCTTCTAACCAGTCATGCTGCAAATTAGAAACACTATATGTTTGGCACAAAGATGACAAAAATCAATGAAAAGACCCTCCTGGAAATGGAGAGCAGGATAGAGCCACAAAACCTGCCATGCCCTTACAGATTCCTGCACAAGTTATGCAGCATGATTTGAATTTTTTTGTCCTGCTGTGTTCATTAGCTATGCAACAGCAAAGTTTCAAGGCACCTTTTTCTTGGGAACTGCACACATCTCAACAAACCACAGTTTTGTGATTAGTCGTTTAATGCCATTATTAAGTTTGTATTTTAAGATCACAAAATTGCAGGACACTGAAATTCTGCATTATATAAGAAACTATGAACAGTTTATCCATCTCAATGATGTCTCATTTTAATACAAAAAACCTTTACTCTTTGCATTCTGAACTCACATACAACAACAAACTAAAGAATCTCCCAAAAATCTGTGGAAAAACATGCTCACATTGTTCTGATGCAAGACTTGCAGTACTCGGTTGACGTTATTTAAGGCATGTACTCGTGTGGAACCTCGTTCTTTAGGCTGAAAATAAAAAGTTACAATCTGTTCAACATCAGAATTAATGGACATACCAAACAAAATTGGAGAAGAAATCTCCATTTTAACTTCTTTCTTTTAGTAGTAGTAAGAACAACAAAACAAGACCATCCACAGCAATTTCAAAACAAAAACTGGTCAGAACAATATTCCCCAATTCAAGGCACAGGACAGGCCTTGGATTCAAAATGTATTTCAGCTCATCATTACCAAGTCCAAAATTCTTATTCCCAGCATCTACAGAATCATAAACCGGCAATGCAAAAGCAAAGGAAGAGTTCCTGGGGAAAATCTGAGGCTTTTGAACATTTGCCAGAGTACTTGAAATGTTCTGGCTCCCAAGAGAGAACAAGCAGCAATTTGTTTTTCTGGCACCAAAAGCATGCTAAACCTTTGCATACTGGAAAGAAGTTATGCTTCCTGACTTTCCCTTCCTTTTAATATCAGGGGGAATTTAAAAAAAAAAAAAAAAAGCTCCACAACCAGGAAAAAAACCCAAAAAACCACCAAAACAAAACAAAATATGAAAAAAAAGGTAAAAAAACAACCCAAACCTTCAACTCTTGACAATACCTGCCACTCCATTTGTTTTTAATCACCATAATTTAATTCCTGTGGCAGAAAGTGATCATACTGCTGTTCAATTGAACTTGGAACACAGTAATCAACTCAGAAACAAAAAAACTCGTGTTGTTTCCACCATACTTCACACCACAAATTATTTGAAGTAGTAGTAAAATACATCTGCTTAAAAAAAAAGTAAACTTGCAATGTGAAATTTTGCATGACTGAAGGTTCCTCATAAGGTCCCATAAACAAATTTGAGACTCAGTATAAATAGTGAAATCAACAATTTAATCCCAAGTAATTGCACAAGTTTCACCATATTTCGTGCATCTTTCTGAAGAGCCAAAAATGTTAGCAGGGGAAGAGTTTTCAGCCACACACACACTTTACCACACACATATTGAGCAGTTTTCAGCCTTTTCCTGTCTGTAGATGACAAAATTTTTTCAATGGAGCTGCAGATTTTTACTTACTAGCATTACCATTTTAACTTTCTTTTTGTTCTTTAAGCAATCTTTCACAAGCTTACTAGAACCCCACAGCTGAACACAGGTCTACCTGATCATCCAGAAACAGACCTTTAAAAGATTTCTACTAAAAACATGTTGTTCACATACACTATGTGAACAACACCACTGATTTTACATGCCCTGCTAGACAGTATGTAAACCCTCAAGAGAGGGTTACAGAGTTAAGCCTCAGCCTGACCCTGTATCTCATGAGTGGAGTTCATGGGAATTTCACTGGAACTGTAGAGAACAAGTACACATTACAATCAAATTAAGGTTTTAAATAAATTTAATTTTTTTAAGAATCTCATGCCTCAGTTTGTGTTTTGTTTATTCATTGGTTTGGGGTTTTTTTAATACATGGAAATATGATTCAGATGTTTCTCTTACCAGAGGTTTCCCCGTCAGACCCTCCAAAAGGTCCAAAAGCTTCCTTCCATCTTTGAGATCTGTGAACATATCTTTTACTGGGGCCTTCCCACTCTGCAGAAAAAAAAAAAAGGCGTAATAAAAACAATGTTTAAGCAGAACTTCCCTGAAAATAGATACTTTTGCCTTTGTATCTTTTAATTAATTCTTAATTGGCACTAAAAGTAGTAAATGAAAGCTAGGGGACTGCTACAGCAATCAAGAAGGAACACTTCCCTTTTTATTTTCCTTCCTCCCTACCACTGTGGTTCTGTGCATCAGCAGCCTTGTACTAAGGAACCAAATCAGTGCATCCTGGCTCACATTAGGGTGGATGCATGAACACGCAAAGATGGCAAAGAAAGAAAACTTGGCAAGCTTGAGGAGTCATTTGAAAAGGAATGCTTTGGTTTGGCTGCATTTAAAGGAAGAAGAAACTGAGGCTTTTCAGAAAGCTATTGGGACAAGTTCTCTCAGATTGAAAAAAAAAGGACAAAAATTACTTGGAATTGAGCCCTGTGTAAGAAGATGCCACTGTTCTACAAAGATGAGTAAATCAAAAGGTATAGCACTTATTGAAAGAAATTAATCACTTTCTCTACCATGGAAAACATAATGTGAAACCCAGAGCTACTCTAAATCATAAATTTCTAATTTTTGGTTTCTTTGGGAATGAAGGGACTCTATACAAAAATTGTGGCAGATGAGAGTGGAATCATGTTAACCTTTTCCATGCTTCCTTTTTATCTTATTTCTTCTTGGACCATAACAAAGTTACTGTGGGAAAGTTCTACAGGGCAGGGGGAGTAGACACAGCCAGCCAGCAACTAGGTGCATTTGCTTTGCAATATTAACCTGCTGGCTGCCAAGAAATCAATTAAAATACTGCTTTCAGTGTCCCTTTCAAGTGCCAATTTGAGGAGGAGAAAAATATTTTCTGAGTACCACAAAAAGCTCCAATACTGCCTTTTCCTGTCACCTTGACATTTTAACATTGCTCTTCAGAAAGAAGGCCATCAAAGACCCATCCTACATGACATAAATTAGCTGGCATAGATCTCTCCTGTCTTCACTTATCTCCTCCTGCCCTACAGTTGCTGGTAATTACCAAATACTGGCTAACAAATGAGAAAAAGAGAACTGAACAGCTCAATGAACCCTTTTTTTTTGGCAAATGTCTGGTTTTCCCCAAAATTCATACAGGTTTTTAGGTGCCTCATTTAGTTAGATTTGATACTACAAAAACTACCAACACAAAAAAAAGGTCAGAGTTGAACAGCCACAAAGAAATATTTTCGTTTCCTTTACAAAAACATAACTAAACGTAACAATTTCAACCAGCTAAACATTGTAAGTATGATCTTAAGTATGAGCCTACAACAGGACAACTGGCTGGAGAGACGAGGAGAGACCAATGGCTGTTGTTTATCTGGACTTCAACAAACCTTTTGACACTGTCTCCCATCACACCCACATAGGCAATCTCAGGTCTGTGAACTGGACAAGTGAAAGGTGAGGTGGGTTGAACCAGCTGAACGGCAAATCCCAGAAGGTCACTATAACTGGCACAGGGTCTAGTTGGAGGCCTGTCACTAGTGGTATCCCCAAAGGTTCAATAGCGGGTCCAGTATTGTTTAACTTCTTCATCAATGACTTGGATGGAGGGACAGATGCCTCCTCAGCAAGTTCATAGATGACAAAGCTGGGAGGAGTAGCCAATACCCCAGAGAGCCATGCAGCCACTCAAGAGGGACCTCAACAGGCTGGAGAGATGGGCAAAGGGAAGCTGTGTGAAACTCAACAACGGCAAATGTGGGATCCTGAACCTAGGGACGAGTAATCTCATGCACTGGTACAGGCTTGGGCGGATCTGCTGGGATGCAGCTCTGTGGAGAAGGACCTGGGAGTCCTGGTGGACAACAAGATGTCCATGAGCCAGTAGTGAGCCCATGTGGCTAAGGGGGCCAATGGTATCCTGCAGACATTGGGAAGAACACTGCCAGGAGGTCAAGGGAGGTGATCCTGCCTCTCTACTAGTCTCTAGTGAGGCCACATCTCACTAAGTATGTGTGAGACTCACAAGTGCTGTGTTCAGGTCTTGGCTTCTCAATACCAGAGAGAGGTGGAACTCCTGGAGTAGCTCCAGCAAAGGGCAACAAAGTTGATCAAGGGACTGGAGCTCCTCTTACACGGAAAGTCTCAGGGAGCTGGGCCTGTTCAGCCTCAAGAAGAGAAAACTAAGATATGATCAGTGTCTGTAGGTACCTGAAGGGAATGTCCCAAGCGGATGGAGCCAAGCTCTTCTCAGTGGAGCAACAGGACAAGAGGCAACAGCAGAAACCGACAGAAGTTTCACCCGAACATAAGGAATACCTTCCTCGTGCAGGTGACCACACAACAGAACAGATTACCCAGAAAGGCTGTGGAATTTCCCTCACTGGAGATGTTCAAAAAAACATCTGGATGCAATCCTGAGTAACATGCTCTAGAGCTCCCTTCTTGAGCAGGGAAGACAGACTAGACAATCTCTAGTGGTCCCTTCCACCCTTAACCATTCTGTGATTTTATGAGCCAGACAACAGGATAACAAATGGAGATGCAGGGGGAGCCTCTTCTACAGTTTATGGTGTAATACAGGAGATCAGCCACAGAGCAATCAACCCAGATGCCAGTAAAATTTAGTTTACATTTGGTTTGCATCACCACACTGAAGACAGTAAAAACACGTTGCCAAGGGCACAAGGAAATTGCTCATCTGACCAGAAAAGCAAGTACTAGGAGCTAACAGAGGTCTCTGCATGCAGCAATAGTCAAACACTCACTGTGAAAACAAACAAACAAACAAAAAAAAACCACACCCAAACTTCTTAGTCTTTGAAGTGTTGGCCTCTCCAGAGCAGAGCAGAGGGGAAGAATCACTTCCACTGACCTGCTGGCCACACTTCTTTTTATAAAGCCCAGAGTATGGTTGGCTTTCTAACCTGAAGCATACATTGCTGTCTCATGTCCAGTTTTTCGTCCACCAGTACCCCCAAGTCCTTCTCCACAGGGCTGCTCCTAATCTATTAATCTCCCAGTCTGTACAGATACTAGGGAGGGCCATGATGCAGGTGCAGGCCAGGACCACATACCTGGCCTTGCCAAACTTCACAAGATTCACATGGGCCTACTTCTCTAGGCTGAAGTCTTTCTGGGTGACCGCCATTCCCACTTGCAAATCAACTGCACTTGCTTGGTGTGGTGCCATCTGCAAACTTCCTGAGGGCATATTCAAACCCACTGCACATCATTAGTGATATTAAACCCTTCAGATTACATTATGGACCCCTGAGGGATAGCACTTATTCCTGATTTGGACATTGAGCAGTTGACTGCAAATCTTTGGATGCAGCTGCCTAGGCAACTCCTCATTTATTTAACAGTCCATTCATCAAACCCTCATCTCTCCAATTTAGTGACAAATGATGTTGTGGGAGACATCATCAAAGGCCCTACTGAAGGAAAGCCTTTATAATTATACAAATAATTATAACTATATATAATTAGAACAGCACACACATATATAATACAAAAACTGAGAATGTTATAGCCATACATCCTCAATTAATTTGTTGCCTTAGGTCCAGAAGTTAAAAAGGATTTGGAGCTACTGAAAAAGCAGAAAGATACCTCATCTAATCCAACGCAACAAGAGCATTGAGAGGATACAGTGCTCTTTCTTTGCTTCTATTCCCTCACTTCACATGCATGAAAATAAGCTGAATGACTTCCTGCTTTCAGTCATTCAACACGTCATGGTATGCTCCAGCCCTATGCAATGCACCCTGCTGTGATAGTGGAAATTATTTAGATCTGCCTTCTCAGGAGAATGACTTTTGCATTTTGATGGCCATCAGAGAACCGTGTTTTGCTGTCAGTTGAAAGAGTCAATAGAAGAGTATTAAATTATTTCTGCACACTAAGCTACTCATTCCTGGTTTGTTCAAGTACCCACCATACTCAAATCAGACAACGCAATACACAAAGCCTCTGTATTTAGTGAAGCCTAGCAAATGTTCTCTGAGGGAAAGAAGTCAGCTCACAGGATATACTTTCCCACGTGCAAGGTGACTCAAGTTTGCTAAGAAAGGGTTGCAACACCCACCCCACCAAGCCTATCAGCACCTCCACAGAAGCACACCACCCGGAAAGCTGGAAACCTGCTTCTTCAGTTTCCCACACCTACCTGAATCCCACACACACACCTGGTGGCAGCTGCCACCCAGGCAGCCTCAGCTGTCCCATCAGGGCACAAAGCCAGCCCTAAAAGTCAACTGATGTCCCAATGGAGCAGAGACTGCACAGGCACTGCATCCTGCTCTGCTCACACTGCCTCCTCCCACTCATGCATTTTCCTCAGACCTGAATGCACATTTCCATGCAGGATCTGCTGTGTGAACCATAGAGTCTGCAGTCAGAAACATCAGTGCTCTGTCCTCCAGTGCAGCTGGATACTGGACTACTTTCTTGGGATGCAGTTCAACAGCAACCCACTGTGCTTCAGGAAGTCTTCTACTTTCTTTATGCAAACAGAACAGCTACAGATCCCAGCTTCTGACAGCCACATGACTCATGAAGTTTATTAAACATAGAAGAGTGCAGGAAAATAATTTCTTTAAATGGCAGCCCCAAGTGATAGTCCCATACCTTTATCTCCCAAGAGGTGACATGGAAAGCTCTGGGGCAAAGCTGACAAAGCAGCTATGCATGCCCTCTTGTGCCAGGTACGAGCCAGCCCTGAGCAAGGACAGGCTGCTGCCAACACCCTCTCTTTGTGATAAAACCCATGCAGAGCCCCATCACCTCACAAGCAGTGCCCACCTCTGAGCCTACTGGGGCAGGCTGCTGTGGCAGTGCAAGGGCAGTCTGAGAGCTGCACTACATGGCCTCTAAGGCTGGGCCTGTACTTCTAGTCCAGGGGCCATGAGCACACTTGAGCCCTGGCTCTGACCCAGCAGTCTGGCTACCATCAGGGCCCCTGGTCCATGCAGACTGCTCTGGGGTGAAAAGCAGGCAGCCCTGAGACCAGCTGGGCAGGCTGGTGTGTTGCTACAAGAGCCTGGGCTCTGGAGGAGGACAGAAGGTAAGGCATGGGGCTCTGCAGCTTGCTTCCTTCACCATCCCTACCCACATCCATACTGCTCCCTCCTAACACCCAGAAAATAATCTGACCTTCTGAAAAATTAAGTCTGTAGCCACAGATACACACACAAATAAATACACAATCTGCAGTATGCAAAAAAGCACATGCATTTCTCTCTCTGTAGAGTCTTGTCTGGCATACAGTATGCTAAGGCAATCTAAATTTCTCTTTTTCAGAACTAAAATTTTACTCACTTTCTAAATACTTAAAGACTACACAAGTACAAAGTAGTTCAGCCCCTGCCAACATCCTGTAAGGAGAAGCAGTCCATCACTGAGCATAATGGATCAAGAAATTTAAGTATTTGTCTTATAAGAAAGAGTGACAGTGACAAACCATACCGAGCCCTTCCCAAGGGCAAATGGCTAGTCACGGTTGTGTTGGTAAGTACTTAAAGAGCAGCTTACATTGTGCCAAGCACTGTACAAATACGAGGCAGCTAATGGGTCCTTTCTCAAAGACAAAATAGAGTCCAGTTTACACTACAATGACAGCATAAAGGACAGGCTGGGACACACTTGTACCAGAAGATCTGTGCCGGTTCAGGGCGTAAAGCATTCACATCCCACTCACTGAACACTTTTACCAGCTAACAGAAGGTAGTTTTTCTCAGCTTTGCTTATGTTTGCCGCAAGAGCAGAAAAAAACAAACCAAAAAAACCTGGCAGAAATCTCTTTCCCTCAGCCTGTTCAAGAAGGCTTTGCTAGCAGAGCTGTACACACAGTTACTGTAACAGACACAAGGGCTTGATAAAACAGACAAAAGAACATAATTAACAGACTTAGACAGAGGCAGTGTTGGTTCCTCAATGCTTTAAATTAGCAACGATAGCAGGAAAGGAGTTGATTCACTTAACAGGGCTGGTGTAAGGGAAAGAGGAAGAGGGAAAAGGAAAGTGAAAGAGAGGCAGAGAAAGGAAAATAAAAGCTAGAGACTGTACACAAGCTGTGGGCTAGGCTTGCTTGTGTTCTCATGAAGTTTGCATGGTGACATTTGTTATGCACCACTAGGCACATACACAAGGATCAGAACCATATCCAATCCATCACATTACATTTATTCCAGCAAACATTTTGGTGGCAGCCTTTGTGTGAATACAAGTAAGAGAGGGAAGACACAAAACTTTTGCTAGTTATCCACAGCAGAAACCATTTGTCTGTTGATTTACCTCATGAGGAAGCAGCAATTTATTAATGATCTCCGAGGTGGAGACCAGATGCTACCATACATACACAAGACCAGGCATCTCAGGCATCAGTTTTACACTTTCCAGCAAGACACCAGCACTATTTGGGAAGGAGATACCACAGGCAGTGTTCTCCTCACACCAGCTGCCCTGTTATGCCCCTTTGGCCATCTTTCAAGTCCCTCTACCTAGATCAGGTTTAAGAGGGTGACTCACACTTCCTTGTGTACATCTAGAATTACTCACGACAACGGGTCATCCAGGCCAGCCAACATGACTGTGCAGAAATCATTCCTTCTCTTTGCCAGAAAGCATTCCCAGGAAGTGGATGAAGATATAAACAAAATCCAGATCAGAGTTTTCAGTCATCCAATGCTGCTGACAGTCAAAAGCCCAGCCATCAACACTTACAGTTTGTTCTACTAAAGCCACCACAGCTACAAGGCAGTGCTCATTCTTGAGTGTGCTTTACAGTAGAAAATTCTTAATTGTCCCTTTATTACCAGTGGGGAGCTGTATCAAACTGAACCCAGTTAGAGAAAAAAAGGGACTCACAAATTCTCAGTAGGATAAAACCTCTTTTTTTCCAAACACCAGCTATTAATAATTTTACTATGACTACTTAAGTTCTTTATTTTTGAACATGAAATTATACGCAAAGGCAATCATTAAAGAAGTTTAAATGTTTACCTAGTTGTTTAACTAGAAACACGAAATTTTCTCATATTTATCTGTAGCAGACAATTTACTTGTGCTTTAAATCAATAATTATTGAAGCTACATTATTAAGCCTAACTTTTTCAATTAACGAACGCCAAAGAGATTGGAGAATAAGAGATAAGCCACCTCTATTTCACATCCTCCTCAGTGATATTGATTCAGACCTTGTAGTCACAACATTAAAACTAGGATGAAAGGTCCTCTCAGTTTTAGTTAATGCACACTGGCTGTCACCAGGAAAATAACACATTTCATAAAACCATACAAATGACCTTCATCACTAAGGGAATGCAGCAGACAAGTTTTAGCTGCTCAGAGCAGGGCTGGAAAAAGCCCTGGTTGTCATTTATATTATCTGCCACTTCAGGAACACAAAAACAACCTGAAAAGATATAGAAAGCAATACATACTGATTTTCCATCAGATTCTTCTATCCTCAAATGTTACTTTTATGAAGAGTCATTTTAATTAATTCTTTTTAACCAATATATGACAATTTTTAACATCTAATAAGATGCTCAATACATAGGTCAAAGTAGTAGTAGAACAGTAAAGACCCATTTCCTTTGAGAAGGGGCAAGTATTGGAGAGTTTGAGCTCTTAAATGACAGCATGAACCATTCATAATGTTCAAGTACATTCCCAGGGAACTCATGGTAATCAGTTTAAACTCAAACAACACAGGAGCAAGAACTACACTTTATCATGACCAAGACCAAGTAAAAAACATGTCAAGTGCTGCTACATCATAAGGCCAGCACATGGGAACTCAATGTGGGAAACTAATCAGAAAGCAAAAAGGTCATTGCATAAAGTAAACAACCATGTCAACAAATAATCTTGCCAGATTCTAATTCAAGACCATAGACGATGTTTACAGAAGTATTTTTATTAAAATGTGGTACTTTTTTCCATTCTCCTTCCAGTAACATGCAGGAGTTACAGGACATCATACACAAATACTAGCTATACTGTGACAGATATATTTTCACTGAGTATACTCTACTCCATGCTGAATATTTCCAAAGAGTTGTGGCATCTCAACATGACACTAGTACCAAAACTATAATTTCAAATACCAAGTAAAGCAAATAAATAAAAAGTTATAATCATAAGAGGAAGACAGCTTATAGACCAAATTATTTTTAACTACTGGTGCTCAAAAATAAAATAGTTACAAGCAACTAAATAGCTATTTAAAACCCCAGACTAAGAGGAGGTGGCAGGGGGAAGTAATACTCATCACTGAGATATGCTGGAAATTTTGATTCTACTAGATGACAGACATGAGTTTAAGAAGCAGCAAAGCTGAAAAGCTAAAGACAGTTCAATTCACCCAATACCTAAAATACTTGACTGACAACATGACCGAAGGAGGAAAGATCTATCAGTGCAAATAGCACAGCAAGGCATCAGTAACTCTACAGGCCTTTCTCTCTCCAGTGTATTTATTAATGCATTTACATAAGCCTATGTTACACTAACATGTTTAATGTAACAGTACTAACCTCAGCTTGCAATTAAGCCTCATTACATAACAGTGCCAGTAGGAGCAGTTGGGACTCTGCTTACCACTGCCAGTTATTTCTCTTGTAAGACAGAAAGGTAATCCTTTTATTTATAGTTTTCCAAGCCACGTAACTTCAATCGCACCCTTAAAATAATTTACAAATTCCTGATAACCAGGTTTTATTTTAATCAGCAGCTAATAGGTAAAGGAACAGATTTGCTTTGGTGACTACCAGATTCAGCTCTACAAACCCTCCAACAACTGGGATGACAACCAAGCCCAAGAATCAGACCCAAAGCCGGAGCATTAACCAAGTCAGCAATACTTACAGCCCATATTACTATACCAAGCTTTCAAGTCCAGCAAGGCAGATGCTGCCCGCCCTTGTTCTTGGAGCAGAAAGCAGCAGAAATTGAACGGAAGGCAGAATACTGACCATTTTTTGCTGTGGCTATATCCGGGAGAGATCACGAACTGCTACATATTATTGCTTTTATGCAAGAAAGTAATCATCCTTACCATAACTCACAACCTATTAGAGAAGAAAAATTTACTTTCATGCTTCTTGGCTAATACACATGCTAGGCCTAGAAAGGCTTGTTTGGTCCTCTCCTAAAAAGAGACTAAGAAAAAAGTAGACTAAAAATTGACCTTTTTAAGGCCAGCTCATGCAAACTCTAATTCTTTTCCACACAGATTATTCCTCTTTTCAACAAGGCTGTTGCTTTTTAAGCTTTGGCTGCCTTTGAGTCAAGTTACATTTTACAGTTCAATTCAGCATTGAAAAATATCAGAAGCAATTAGACTGTAGTTTATTTCACCAGTCATCAAGTATTTCCTTGCTTGCACCACAAAAACTGCACTTCAAAAAGGACTAGACACCATCTTAGGTGATGTCACCTTGGACAGACAAAATTGCCTAATCAATCTTTTTGATCTCTTTTCTTGCATGACTAATACACTGAACTCCATAATTCTCCTTCCCCCCCAAAAAAACACTTCTGAAATGTCTTTGACCTCAGGTATCTTGGGTCGTGAAATTAATTATCATGAATAGCTATAATTTTGCCTTTAAAAAGATTTATCACAGTTGCTAAGGGTCAGCAATGGAGCTGCAAAATGTCTTCCGAAGTACAGGACCTGACATTTACCACTATGACAACACAACACTTAAAGGAAAGAAAATTAAGGAGCAGAAATGGAGGAAAACATCTATTCAGCACACCACACAAACAGCTAAAAGAAGACTTTGCAGTTAGCAAATGCATTAGCACCTGGTATAATGAGGAATTAACTGTTTCAATTTTAAGATGCATATGAAGTCACATCTCTCCAAAGCACTCCAAGAACAACTCATCAGTTCTCCTACTGGCCTGTTTACTCTCATCTTTCCTTGCTATCCTTCCAGGGGAGGGGACACATAAGAGCCCAGGAGCCCCACACTGAGTATTTGCCTTCTCAAAGGCTAACTTGGAGCTCAGCCCTGAAAGATGCGTTCTGCTCTCAAGCTGCACCTCCTCCTCTTCTTTACTCTAACCCTAAAGTCAAACTTATTTTTGGAAGACCACAGAGTAGGAAAAAGAGCTTCAGATGCTGTAAAAGTGTGGGATGTCTAGTTTTATTCACACTGGAAGATCCTGGCCTGGCTCCAAGCCCTGTCAATGCTGGCCAGTGCAGATGTCAGGGCACTAGCACAAGACCTGGAGGTGCAGAATCACAAATACATGCAGCAGGAACACTGCAAATGCATGAGTAAGACTGTATAAGGCTTCTGTACATTAAAAAAAAAAAAAATAAATTGAGCTTGTATTGGAAAGCGATGGGAAAACATGATGGAAAGGAAAGGGAGGCCCAGCGCTCAGGCATGCAAAGGCTTTGAATGCAGGTCCTGACACCTTGGAACAATGCCCCAGCTGACTCCATTCAACAGCCTCCCATACCCAAGACTTATAACTCACGGGCAGGGAAATCTAGTGTCATTTTCACTGAATACCACAAATCTCTGGGCTTTTCTGCTCTTTTTGCAGAGCACACCCTTCCTAGCAAGAAAGCTTTTTTTGCCATCCCTGTGGGAAAATTTCCCAAACTCATTGAAGAAACAAGTTTTTGGTAAAAAGACACTGCTTCAGTTTGCCAATGCTGGATCTGTAAGCTTCCTCTAGTGAGTGACAGCACTAAGTTCTGCCAGGCTGTGACAGACCTGACTCCATGGGTCTAAATTAAGCTAGGGAATCATGTTTCTTCTGCTGACTCTGTATTCCACCTGCCAAGCTCAGGAAGAGCAGAGGAGGAGAGGAACCAATCTGAAAGCAAACTTGGAAAAGTACCACCTTGGAAAATGAGAAAACTAAAGCCAGCAAAGACTGAATCCTGCAAGAAGGTGAAGGGAGGCCAAGGTTAGTACCACTGAGACAAAGGGAGATGCAAAAATAGGACTGACCGCCAAGCATCAAATCCTGCAAAGGCAGGAGAGGGGAAATGAAGGGCAGATGGAGCAGATCTGGAGTTTAAAAAGAAAAACTGGGTCTTGATGGGAAAAAAAGTACAGTGACAAAGGCAAAAGTGGGTATGAAATAGGCAGGGCAGCCAAACTCCCGATTTGCGAGGATTTGCCAGGCAGGCAAGGCTCCTGACATGAGAGGGTGTAATAGTAAGCGAGGGGAAAAATACAAACAAACATTCCAACCAAAAATAGGGTCAGAGAGTAGGAGTAAAGAAAGAAAATAGGGCAGAAAGAATTGTACTTGCATGGTTCTAAAGTGGGACACAAGACTCCTGAATTCCTTAACATGCCTATCAAGTTTCTACAAACCTTCTGGAGTTGCATGTGTGAGTATCCAACTGCTTTGCTCTGTAATTATAAGCTGAAGCATCAAAGATCTGCAAGATGCAGTTAAAACTCTCAGGTCTGCTGATAAAACATCTAAGTAGATAAAGACTGAAGCTATTCAGATATTTGGACAAACTAAAGTTGATTACAAAACCTTTGTTCACTTTCTCTTTACCCGTGTGAAACAAATAATATTGGGGTATTGGAGCACTACATTATCCTCCAGACTTGAATTCAAGCTCCACTGTTAGCCAGAAGTTCCCCTGTAACTTATCAGAATCATTTAAAACACAATTTTACATGCAATTACTAACTGTGTGCCATATTAAGAGACTTCCTTAGATCACTAAAGCCAGTCCTTGCCAACACAAGCATAATCATCTTCTAGTCCCTTTTCTACGCTGATCAAGCTCCATCTGAAAACCAACTAGATAATTTGAATGGTTTGATTGAGTTTGCAGAAGAGATGAACTCTCTGAATTCTGTCATAAGGACCAAGAGCTCTGTTTTATATCAAGAAATGCCAAAGAAATGTTAAACAATTTAGCTAAAGTCTCAGACTGGGCACTGAAAATTAGTAGCCAGTTCTAATGTTTACCTTTATTTGCAGTGGCTAAAAACCACTGTGACAAGATAGCACTTCTGCATTGCAGAAAGGTGTTCTGGAAATAACATACTGGTAAGTATTAATGAAGATTAATATAGAAAGGGATAAAAGGATAGAAAACAATCCTACATTGTGTAAAGAACATGTATCAGCTATCCATACAACTAGATGCTTTAATTGGTAAGGCTATACCACAGGAAAACGGCTAAATCAGACTCTCAAAATTAGACTGGACAAACAATGGAAAAAATACAGCAAGTAAAAACATCACATGGCTTTATAAACATTTGCTGAAATGCTCTGCCTCAGTATTTATTTGATCATAAACTACCCTATTGTTTAAAGCTGGGTAACAGACTATTTCTCTAACAATTTTTATTCTGTTTAATTTTAACAAAATATCCTTACTACACAGCCATCATAGGCTTGTGAGCTGTAGTATGCACAGCTCTCCCAAAGTATGTCTAAGAGAGCACTGAGTCTTGGCTGAGTACATTTATTGACCTTACAACGATCCACTTTAAATGTTTGTGCCTTGATTTCAAACAACACAAATAAAAAGCATCATTCTAGCAGAGTTTAAACCAAGAGCGAAAAACCAAGGCACTGTACTGAGAACTACCAGGAACTCTTATCTCACCCATCAGGGTACTGAAGCAGGCACCTCACAGAACACTTGAGATACCTGAAGTGTTTTACTCACTTACCTATTCTTTGACGAGAGAAGGGAAAGACTGCTCTCTCTCTAGATCCTTTGTAAAACCCTATTGAATTGACTTAAATCAAACTCAGCATTATGCAATTTTACAATTTTTGTATGCTAAGCTAGTTTATAAAGGCTCAGATTACTTCTTATTTTCTTAAATGAAGGGCAAATACAATATATTAACATGGGAGGACAAGTCAAATTTTTTGAATGAAATTTGCAATTCCACACAAAATACCTAAGTTACCATTTTGTTTTCAGCAATGTAAATCAGATTACATTTAACTGACCTCTAAAATCTCTCTACCCTACTAAGCAGCTAAATCAATCTAGTTGACAGGAAAGGAATTTTAAACAATCCAAATGATTTGGTACATAAAAAAACTTTGACACAACAGGACTGAAATCAGTCCCTTTCTATTTTTAAGGTACAGTTGAAACTAGACTTTCTTACATGAGGCGATTTCTACTTAACACCATCATTTTCCCTGTAATTTGAACATGTCAGTCTTAATAAATCTGTGTCTTGTCATGCCAAAAGAGCCACGCTCAAGTTTGAATTGGGCATGCAGCAGTTCGGAGTATGTCCTTTTATAGGAGTCTCTTTAATCATTAGCAAGGCTTTCATGGCTTAAGGTGTTTAATGGGCCATGAAGTTACAGAGTTACAAAGCTACAGTTACTTCAAATCCTGTGAGTATCTGACCATACCCTGTGCCTGGGAAATCCAGGAGCTTAGCAGGATCTGTCTGATTATGCAGTATAGAATGAAAGACACTGTATAAGATATATCCATGTGACTACAAGCAGAATGAAAACAACTCTACCTTCTTCAATACAATGCCTACAGCACTCACAGGTGAGTCACCTGGCACAGTCTCAGTATGACTGTCATTCATTCTCAATATCACTGTCATTTTCATGTTTATGCCATCTCTGTGCCAGCTACATGACTACAGTGAGTCCTTTTTTTCTCACCACGTTTTCTTTCCTTACATGACCCTGCCCTGCCCAATGCTCCTCCTGCAGAACCCATCACTCCTCTGAGCAGCAGTCAAAAGCTGAGCATAGAGCAACCAGTTACCCACACACACTCCTCTAAAGAGTAAACTAGCCAAGAATGCATTGGATGGAGAGTGCAGGATATCAGCTTTCAACCAAAACAAACCCAAGCCAAAATGATTCAACCAAGGCCACAAGCCTTGCATTGCCCAGTGTCCTGTTGCACAGGAAAGAAAGGAAGGTAAAAATTCCTTACAGTGCTGATCAAGAACTTCAGAAGGGCAGCGCTCCAGAAGCAGCCACTCATTGCTAAAGCACTGCTGCAGCTTTATTTTAAAAAAAAAAAAAAAACAACTCCACCAAAACACACAATCCCCCTTCCTTTATATTTATATCTGCTTTCAGGATTTCACACACTTGCCACTTTTCAATAAGAGCATGCAAAAGAGTAGTTACCCCATTTGCAGCACCACACTAGGCAGAAAAAAAACATGAGTTTACCCTGGTAATATTCCAAGTTCTTTCACACATTCAAACTCTGAAGCAGGAAAACTTTCCACAGACGCTTATGTTCCTGGGCAAAGTGTCATTTTTCCCTATCAGCAGAACAGTGTAAAAAGCAGGCTTTAAATAGCATTCCAAAGCAAACGTCACTTCCTTTATCATTCCAAACCATGAAAGATCCTCAATAAGTTTCAAGCCAGTAAAGAGAATTAAAATGAGAACTGTACAGCATGAGAGCCGAGGAAAATTCAAAATGAGCAAGTAATTATGTAAAATTTCAGTCAAGACTCGAGTAGCAACACCAGGTGGCTTCAACTAGAGGTTTGCAGAGTGAGTAAAGCTGACTCAGCAATGGAGGAAACACAGTGATGAAGGTTTAAAATCTGCTGCAATGCACTCTGAAAACTGCACATAGAAATAAACTAAACCAAAACTAAACAAAACCAAACAGACATGTTCATGCAAAGAACTATTCTGATATATCAACAAATAGACTCTTTCATTTTTTCTTAAAATATAGTATCAAATGTTTATGTGCACAAGGAAATTGAGGGAACACTACACTATTTTATCTGTTTTCACTACACACTGACATTTTCCTAGGAGTCTTCAACAAGAGTAAGAGCAAAATATATTTAATCAAAATTATTCTAAACAGTGAACCAAAAGAAAATAAAGTAGTACATCCAAACCAACATTACCTTGGAAAACCGAGCATTTATCCATTTCGTAAAGGTTTTTTTCTGTACGTCATTATGTTCATCTGAAGAGAGAGAATAAGAAAACAATGAGTGAAATTGCATTCTTCTTAATCCTGGATTGTTCAGTAGAAGTCACATTAAATACTGTCCTGAGAAGTGGGAGAACTTTTTGCCTTATTTGTCAATAAAGCTGTACAACCATCCACAACACTTTAGTACTTGCAGAGGCACACAAATGTTCTGCCTTTGCTGGTAACCACAGCAGCTCCTTTGCATTAGAATCAGCCTCACAGCACCTCCCAAGCGGGTTTCTGATGCATAAAATTCACATGCTTCCCATCTGGTGAAAAACAACCTACGAAACCATGGGCTTTTAATTAACAGACTTTGTCAACACCTTTTTGCCTGAATGCATTACTCCAAAAGGTGCTGAGGCCCTTACTCAAGCTTCTGATGCAGATAATAGCCTCTGAGGCAGCAAAGCTACTGGGGCAACCCTTGAAGCACTGGCAGCCTTACCCACCCTCAGCCTGCTTTTGCAGCTGGGTTCAGAGGCGTGTTAGTGATCAGTCACAGACAAGTTCAGCTAGGGTGTGGGAAGGGCTCAGCATCCTTTCCCTTCAGATATCCTGCTGGTGTGACACCGAAGTGCCACCACCTAGGGTATGCGAGACAGTCAGAAGGACACAGCAGGACAGGAAGAAGGGCAGGGAAGAGCCTGTAGGTCAGAGCAGAGGGAGGAGCAGTGGCTCCAGCTGGGCAAAGGGCAGGCAGTTTCCCAGGATGCCTAAGGAAGCCATTTAGGAGTCACCTGCAATTTTACAGAGCCTGTCCCACCAAACCAGGGTGAGTCACCTCCAGCACAGGACAGACACTCCTGCCTCTATCACAGGACCCATCTTGGGTAAATTGCACTGAGCACTGCTAAAGGTGAACCTGTGTTTCACCACCTGTACTTAAATGACAGTGAAATAACTGCTGACAACCAGACTAGGCAAGGGAGGTTGACCCAGAACAGATTTCCAGGTATGCTTGCTGCAGACAAGAAAACACATACATGCAGCCTGTTAAAGGCTTCAACAAAGGCTTCAACCTCCAAATCACAGCAAGGGCAGCCAGTGCCTTATACCAGGCAAACTGCTGGACAGCTGCAGCCCAGATCAGGAGACTCCAAGAGCTCTTCGAGACACCACCAGCTTCTTGGCAGACCAATCTTGAGATGCCCTTCAGGCGACCACAACACACTGCTGTCTGGAACGCTTTCTTGCAGAACCTCTTGGTGGCAGCTGGCATCAATTTTTCCAGAATCCATTCCACAAAGCAGCAAACCACGATGGTTTTCAGACTAACTGTCCCTGCACTTGGAATGAAGCCACAGAAAAAGCCTGATTGCAACTCAAACTTTCTACTTCATGCAATCACGAAAATTTTATGCATTCTGAAGCAATATCAGATTACGATTAAAAAGCACCACTTACAAGCTCATATACCTCAGCAGCAATTGAGACTGTTGTACAATAAAGTTTCATCTATAAAATCCAGATATTAATTAACTTAAAAACCACAGAATACAACCAGAAGATTTCTTATATAGACAACCTCAACATTTCTCATTTCTGGCCAAACACAGAAGATTACACTATCCATGTATTTACATCTAATATATCTAGCCAAAAAAACTGTTACACACAGAAACCAACAACCACGTATGTCTTACCTAACAGCAAAGTATAGTGGCTACAGCTCAGTCCAGATACAAGAAGTCACATTGGTAAGAAATAAAGTGTCATGATAGTTGAAAAACTTAAAATGTATGAAATTGTTCATTTAAATTAAAACCTTAGTTCTGGACTTCTTTTAGGCTACAGCTGAAAAATCTGCTTAAGACACAAAGGTGCACGTCAGCCAGGAGCCATAGTTTCACCCTTCCATACCACTCCTCTTTGGCAGCTAAAGCTGATCCAACAGACCCATTCTTGAGTCACACCTCAAGCCCAACCAGACATCAACGACAGCCCAATGACTGAAAAGATTTTTCTGAGCAAGCTTCAAGATAGCTATAGCATTTGCACAGTATGCCATACTCAGAATGCTGGAACTCAAGATGTTGTTTCAGAGTATAATTACCTAAGACACCTTGTTAACCCTGTCTTTTACCCTCAGTGGCCTACAGTTCCTTACTATCAAAGACAGATAGAACTAAGTAACTTCCTGGTAGATCCTAAGTATCCATCTCACAGGAGCCTGGCACACAACATAAACTCAAAACAATTTTTTAAAAAATATATTTAATCTATTTTCCCCCTACAAGTCTATTTTTTTTTTCCTTTTAAGACACAGGAATGGACCAGATTGGTCCAACTGGCACTGTTGGAGCAATGTTTTCCATTGGCTTTAACTGCAAATACTATTTGTATTGAACATAGTGAGATTTAAACATCAATCATTAACCAGTCTGCCCCTTTTTGTGCCAACACCCCCATCTACACCCCTATGTACCATGATGCTTTCCTTAGGCTCCATCTGCCTTTTTCCTTCCTTTAGCATCTGTGAGAATGAAGAGTAACACCACAGTTTGAGGTATCACGTTCTTTTAACATTATTAATCCTTAGCATGAAAAAGGCAAAGAACAGAGAGGCCAAAAACAGTTGTATGACTGTGTAAAAAAGGAGAGCAACAGTTATGACAAGGGTCCTGCACACCCCACTCTTGGAGGGCTCAGCCCCTTCCCGAGCACACGCATGGCAGGAGGTGACAGCTCTCCTCAGCATTCCCAGCTTCAGCCTGCCAGGATTCCCTCAGCAGGCCTTGCCCCTACAGCTGCTCCCCAACACCACAGTCCAGTTTGTGGCAGTGCTCCTGCTAGGTGTGTTGCAGTGGCACACACATCACTTACTAAAACTCCAGCCCCTTTTCTCTCTATTCAAAAAGAGGGTTTTCCAGGAAGAGGAAGGAAAAACATCCACCAAAACCCACATCTTTAATAATAACAAACTACTTAGTCTTGATAAAAGATTTGGTGAATGAAAGAACAGGAATGTATGAGCCCCTACTATCCCCTAAGGAGCAGTGCATCCTTTCTATTTCTTAAGCAAGGAATAAGAACCCCCACAAGTCCCATCTTCCTAAAACATCCTGGTCAGTTATAAAATCCATAGACAACCCTTGCCAGTCAGACTCTACTCTTATGTTTGCTTTATGAAAGCCTCTGAAACTAGGATTTTTGTAACTGGCTATTACAGCTACAGTTTTGTCAAGCTTTCTCCTATAAACCCCTGAAAAAAAAAAAAATAAAATAAAACAAACCCTGAAATGCTTGTGCTTGGATAGCAACATTGACAAGTTATTTTATCCCTCAAAGTAATTTTCTATAGATTCCTACAAATTTGTAAGGCTAACCCCCGGAGGTTGACATTATTATTCGGATAACAAATTAGCCACATTCAGTAAAAAAACAATATCACCATTCAGCAAAGCACACAGTAATCCAGCCAGTCAACTTCTCACACAAGACATTAAAAATGTCAGCAAGTTACAGCCCAGTGAGAAACAAATTCACCAAGTTGCTAAAACATTTGTTTCCTTTCACACTGCTGCAGCCTGACAATAAAAGCCAAGGACTGACTCAGGGCCAAATTCTGTTTCATTACCTACTGACTGTTTCCTCTCTCTGCCTGCCTTCCAGTCACTTAATGGACTAGTAATGGACAATGTTAGAACAGTTTGTTCCTTTAAGAGGAAATAAAAACAAACTTAAACACGCACACACACACACATGAAATTAAACTCTTGTGATGACAAAAGAGAGAAGAAGAGTTTCCTATCCCGGATGCCTGCTTCTGTTACACAAGATGATGTATGTCCACCCAACCGGGGTGCGCTCGGAACAACCGGCTCCTGTGATCAGATGCCCAGGCCGTGTCCTGGCACTCAGTCGCCCCCCGCAGCCACTTCTGTCACCTTACACACCTCCTCCACCCACAACACTGTCCTTTAACTTCGTATGGGGCACCTTGAAAACACAGTTCAAGTCCAATCTATCACCTTGTGAATATCGTTGGAGAGAAAAAAGGAATCTAAATTATCTAAAAATAGAGGTTAAAACAAAAGCCTCACTGGATTGCGGTTTGTCCTCTACTCAACCTCTGTTTCATGCTGAAAGAGAGCTTTCTTATTTCCCCAAAACACATTACATGCTTGCATGACAGAACTGCATTATTTTGCTTTTGAAAGACAGAAGTTATCACACCCAAAACAGCTGGCAGAACAGCACGAAAATGAAAATGCCCTGGAGAAGCATAGACTTGATTGGCAAATAAAGTACAGAAATTGCCCAACCACTCCAGCGCACATTACCAAGGGTCATCTCACATTTGAAGACTTAAATTTGCCTTCACCACCTCATTCTTTAGGTTCTCAGCAAAGGAATTTAGAAATAAAAGAAGGAATTAGCCTGTGGGTTTCAATTAAGACACTAGGAATGTAACTAAGTTAGAAACATCCCTTTGCCTAAGCCTTTAGGCAATCGGGAGTATCTATCGTAGATACTGCCCCTCCCTGGACTTGCACACCTATGAAACCCTGACAACAGTAACAAAAAGAGGGATGAGGATGCCTTTTGAAAGCAACTATCTTTTTGTTAAACTCAGACTAATTCATACAGCAAAAGACACATAATTACCATCTAAAATTTGAGCATGGAAACCAGCACCGATTTTATCCCTGTCAGCAAGGAGCAAAAAGCCAAGTCATGAAGCACCAGTTTGTGACCACCAAGCTCACAGAAGAACCCCTGATCTCATTGTGAGTACTGGCTCCTGACTTTATCAACACAGAATAATCTTTATCCGCAGGTTTTGGGTTGGGCCATTTTTAAAGATTTGGGGGAAAGGGGGAAGGTAAGATGTTTAAGTTTTTAAAGGAACAAAAAGCAAAAGTTGAGATTGTACTGTATATTGTCTCTTCTCTTGCAACACCACGGTAGAAAAAAATAGCTCCAGCAACACATAATTTGCTTGTAAACTTTCACCTTTATGCTGCAATTTTAATTTCTGCAATCAGTGGTATGCACAAAGCTTTCCCTCATTGCTTTTTCTTCTCTCTCCAAACTTCAGCAGTTGGGCAAAACTAGAGTAATATTAATAGTGTATCTAAAAAAGTAACAACATCTGCCTCCAGCAACTGGCACACAAAACACAGTTATCCAAATTGTAAGTTTTCTGTAGCAACCAAACTATGGAACACAAGCATTAGCCCAAAAAAAAAAAAAAAAAAAAAAAAAAGGCAAAAAGTAAAGTCATGCACCTCTCACTACCTGCTGTTTCCCAACAGCAGACACCATAGACAAGTAATGAGGACCACCCTCTGGGTCTCACCAAAGTGTACTATAAATTTCAGCTAAATTGTGTTTACTTCACAACAAAAAAATCCCCCAGCAACTGATAACCTAGAGGAAGGCATCCTCACAGCTGAAGGAACATTAAAATAGCTGTTTCCATACCTCCCAACAAAAGCAACCTAACACGCCACGCTGTGGTCTCAGCACATTGGAATGATGATTAAAAGGGAGGTATAGATAACCAAGCTCTCAGGAGACAGAAATAATGCTCAACACGGAGCCTGACAGCCCACGCTGGTCAGCCAGTGACCCTGCTGTTTTCAGGGGATGACAGTGCAAACCCAAGAGCTGTAAGCAGTGTCCCGAGGCTGCTCCAGAATTGCAGGCAGTACACAAGGCTGCTCCAGTGGCTCACCAGAGCCAGAAACCCCACATGTCACTCCAGCAGCTTGCAACGGGTCCCTAACACTGGGTAAAACCATGCAGCTTCAGCTCCCACTGCAAGACAGCCTGTGAAGCTTTCACATACAATACAAATACATTTGAGCACATATTTCACAAACTGCCCAGCACATGGAAAGAGGAAAGAAAAGCAGATAATTCCTGCCCAAAATCTACCAAAGAAGGTGTTTCTAAGCAACAAACAGGAAGGGACTTAAGGGAAAAAAGACAAAGTAAATGTATGAACACAAATAAAATCACAAACTATATTTACAACAGCTGGTTTTGTTATGAACACAGATTAGGTCTTTGAATTTCTAAGTGGTTATAAAGAAAATGGAATCTACAAGTTGGTGTTAGCCATCTGCTCCTTCTTCTCTGCCCAAATTAGAACTGTTATTAGGCTCACTTGCACTTGTGGAGGTGATTCACAGGATATAAGGTCAGAGGGATTGCTGTGCTCAACTAGCTTAATCTTCTGCATAACAGAAGAGCCATCCCCACAAAAAAGCCCCTCTGCATACCAGAAATGAAGCAGAGACAACAGATGTCAGAGACCCTGCACAGGCACAGTAAACAAGATTGCTTGGACAGAGAAGGAAGCCAAGCCATGAACTGTATATATGCAAGTAGCTCTCTTCTGGTTATGGCAGAGTTTCAAACCAGGCAGACATCACAAACAACCTTGTTTGAACATCTTCAGGAAACAATGTTCACATACAAAAGACAATGTTACTTTGTTCTCTGTGACAGGCAGGTAAAGACAGTAGCACTGAAAAGTTATTCACAACACTAAATTTTTCTGTCACTCATAATTCCAGTATCTCTTCTATCCCAACTCTTTCAATCAGAAGTTTTCCTATTTTTCTTTTCCAACAACCCAAAGGCTGCAATCCTAACATCTCCTCACTCCCTATTTTTTCACTCCAAATATTAAAGCCCTTCCTGATCCACCCCCTCAGAGCTGCCTCTCTTTTACCCAAGTTCCTAGACTGCATCATCATTCCTTTCTAAAACTCTCTAGGTCAACAGCTAATTACAAACAAAGCCAATTCCTGAGATGTAAATAGTAATACCTAGCTCCCACATATAACTACATGCTCAAATTTCCTAAATTGAAGACTGAGAATGCTTGGCCACCCACATACCAGTGGATGCCCCATTTGTGCCAGCTGATGGCATCTTCTCTGGCCTCTCACCCCATCCCAGCACACAGGCACAGGCTACAGGTGGGAGTTTGCCCCAGGTTGTTCTCCACATGCACATGCTGACTGGCATATTTGACTGGTATGTTCACACAGCCTCTAGCTGCTTACTTAGCTTTATAACACACAATTAAGTTTATGAATAATGGATTAAACCTCCACTAGTTACTACAAGTTGAACTAGTTGTGCAGGGAAAAAAAAAGACAGGAAACAAGTCTAATAAGAGTATCCCACTTTCCTTGTGAAAATCAATTTAATCAACAGATTTCAAAAAACTGTATGCTGTTAACATTTTCAAAATTAGACAAGTGCTATTCAGATGTTTCTGAAAGGAAGTTAACCAAACATCTCTGGATACAGACCATGTAGGACCCATTTCAGTGGCAGCAGTGTGCAGACTAGAGTTATTTAAAAAGAAATTGAATTTATAACCCCATGGAATTTAAGTCTTTCCTAGCAGTCCAGTGTAGAAGACAATCATAACACCTTGAGCAATTGAGTTATGCAAAGGAAAGGTGTTAGCTTTCTGGGTTTGACTCCTTCAAACCTCTGACAGTATTTAGAAATCCAGCCTTAAGACAAAAAAAAACCAGCATGTGTCCTAAGGGGGGAAAAAAAAAAACCCCACACACCAACCAAAAAACCAAACTTGCTTTCACAGTTGTATTTCATCTATGGAAGGTAACAAAAAAATAAACTTTCCCATTATAATTAACTCAGCAATTAGGAAAAAAAAAGTAAAGAAGTGTCCTTACAAAGTCTTAACATACTATCACTTGGAATAAGATTTCTAGACCAAAAACAATGAGCATGTATAGTTTATACACCGAGTGGAATTTTGTGACTCTTGTAATCACTGTAATATCAATGCAAGTTTTCTGGCAATTTCATGTGGATGTTTCAGGGATTAAGCAAGCTTTCACCTCTATGAATCCACTGATTATTGTATTGTTCCCAGAAAGTTCAGTAATATTTTGAGTGAAGTATTTTTGTAGAAAGTACAGTATGGTAGAGGCCAGGAGGCATCTTTGGAGATCATTTGTCTAATCCAACTCCCCAGACAAAGCAGGCTGCCCAGGGCCATGTCCAGCCAGATTTTTAACATCTGCAGTGATAGAGACTTCACAACCTCTCTGAACAACTCAAAACTTTTAACAAAAAATGGAGTTTTCTGTGTTTCAGTTTGATCCCCTTGCCTCTTGTCCTTTCAATGGCCTCAGAAGAGCCTAGCAACCTTCTTTACACCATCCTTTCAGATATTTATGAACTTCAGTGGATTCTGATCCTTTTCTTCTGTCTGAAGAGTCCCAGCTCTGTCTTTCCCTGCAGGAGAAATGTTCCAGTCCCTTCATCATCATCGTAGCACTCACTCCAGTGTGTTCTTCATCTCTCCTGTAATAGGGAGCCCAGAACTGGACCAAGTATTCCAGGTGTGGAATCACCAGCATTGAGTAGATGAGAGAGCACATCCAAGAACATGCAGCAGGCTCATGCCTAAAGGAGCTACAGAGAAAGGAAGCAAGCTCCTTTTTCACAAACTTGTCAGCAGTATGTCCAGGTAGCCAAGGTCAGTAGCATCCTGGCCTGTGTCAGAAAGCATGGCCAGCAGGTCCAGGGCAGTGTTCATCTCCCTGTACTTGGCACTGATGACACCACACCTCAAATCCTGTGTCCAGTTTTGGACCCAGTACTACAAGAAGGACATTGAGATGCAAGACTGAGTCCGGAGAACAGCAACAGTGAAGTGTTTAGAGCTCAAGTCTTATAAGGAGCAGCTGAGAGAGCTGGATGTGTTTGGCCTGGAGAAAAGGAGATTCAGGGGAGACCTTACCACTCTCTACAACTGCCTGAAAGGAGGGTGTAGGCAGGTAGGGTTCAGTCTCTTCTCCCAGGTAACAAGTGATAAGGCAAGAGGCAATGGCCTCCAGTTGCACCAGGGGAGATTTAGACTGGATATTAGGAAAAACTTCTTCACTAGAAGGGTTGTCAAGCATTAGAACAGGCTGCCCAGGGAGGTGCTGGAATCACCATCCCTGGAAGCATTCAAAGGGCATGTGAGCATAGCACTTAGCAATATGGTTTAGTGAAAAGCTAAATAATTTCACTTAAGACTATGTAACAAAGCTTCTACACACTTCTGTCCAGCTTGTAACAATTGACTAGCACATTTCAATTCTTCACAACTAAGACTCCTACCAAGTGATGCTACCTTTACAAATTCCTGGGCAGACGTTGGGTGCCACCTGAAGAATCCTGGGCTGTTGGGGTCCACTCCAGCTAACTGTAGACCCTTGCCCACACAATGTTTCATAGACAAAGGTAAAAGATCAAGAAGCACTCTCATCCATGTGGGAAACATTCTCCTTTATTCCAAGAGACACACCAGGTGGACAAACCCATGGGAGAAAAGAGGGCGTTCCCTCATGGCAGGGAGCTTTTATATCCCCCAGGATGAGGACAGTGGGAGAGGTCCACAGCCAATGGGACACCAGTGAGGAGTGGCAAGGGGAGGGGTAACCAGGGGAGAGACCACCAGGTGGTACCAGGACAGGTGAGGGAAAGACCATGTGATGGAGAAATGGAGTAACAAACCATGTGATATAACATAAGCTATACAGTGCAATGTAAAACTATTCTCTGCAAATTCCCAATCACCCAGTGCAAGAGAACAACTAAACTGGTGCACCCAACACTGGGCAGGCAATGCTTGGAAGATAGAACTGGGGGAAGGTGCTGCATACCAATCTTGACAACCAAGTTAAGCTCAGTCTTCACAGAAATCAAATAGACAAAGGAAGTTTAAAAAACCAGAAATTGTTTATTTTGTTTCCAGACAGGCCAAGTATGAGCTTCTTTGGCTATTCCATTATTTTGTCAAGGATCATTCACTGATGCCTGTAAATTATTTAGCTTAGCCTATTAACCTTTGTTATGACTAAGATGAAACCTGAAACATAGAAGGATAAAAGGTTTAAAGGAAGCTCCTAAAAGTCACATAGTGTAGTAGTGCTCTACAGATGGAGAAGCAAGCAAAAATAATAAACAGGATAACTAAAGAATTTAAATCTAAAATATTTGTTAGTGCAAGTTACACCAAGTACTCTCATTTCTATCCCTAAAATAATCCAGAAAGTTCATTACAGAAATGGTGACCGTAAGTTTGCCTGCTTTTAGCTCCACATGACCAACACAAAGAATGCTAAATGTCTTACACTGCCACCCAGCCCTAGTGAGGAAGATTCGGTGAAGGGCAAGTACAATTCTTGAGATAAATTACTTCCTTTCCCAATTACATTCCTTTGCTGGCCAAGGAATATTGCACCACTGGGGAAGGTTCAGCACCTTTGTGCAGAAACTGAAATGCTAAGCAAACCTTTGAGCATTTTGCTCATGACAAAATTACAGTTCTTCCTCTAGAGGTAAGAAGAAACAGTCATAAAGGTGTCTTAGCCACTTCGTGTTTTTAGTGAGACATCTTAATGGAGAAAAAATAAAAGAGAAATTGGAGTAAAGTATTATGAATGGTCCCTTCTTATGGCTTCTGGCAAACATAAGATTTTCTTTTGTCATTTGATCAGAACAGCACTAAGTTGAGGCACTGCTAATCCTATATCCTATTAAACTCTCATTTCCTTCCCTGGCTTAGTCATTAATTAGTCCCCAAAGCTGAACCCCCTCCTGATTAACTGCTCTGAAAGTACATAAATTCTGTTTGGCAATTGCACGACAAATATCTGGAACACATTAAACCAGGTATTTATACAATCAAGCAAGCACTGACCGCCAGTTTGAACCCACTGAGTTGTTCCCACTTCAATATAGAAAGACCCTTAAGGACATATGACTCCCAACAGTGTGAGAAGAATTGGAGAAGATAGTCTGCTCTCATAAGACTCCACCTGGAGTACTGCTTCCAGCTCTGGGGCCCCCAGCACAGGGAGGACAAGGACCTGCTGGAGCACATCCAGAGGAGGCCACAAAGATGATCTGAAGGCTAGAACATATCTCCCATGAAGACAGGCTGAGAGCGCCAGGGTTGCTCAGTTGGAGAAGAGCAGCCTTGCAGTACTTAAAGGGGAGCTACAAGAAAAATAGGAAGGGAGACTATCAGGACATTGATAGGGCAAGAAACAAATGTTTGAAAGGGAAAGAATATATTTAGATTACATATAAGGAAGCAATTATTCGCTATGAGGATGGTGAGGCACTGGAACATGCTGCCCAGAGAAGCTGTGGATGACCCATCCCTGAAAGAGTTCCAAGCCAGATTAGATGGGGCTTTGAGCAACCTCATCTAATGGAAGATGTGCCTGCCCATGACAGGGAGTTTGGAACTAGAAGGTCTTTAACACTCCTTCCAACCCAAACTGTCGTATAATCCAATCGAGTCAAAAGGAGTCCAACCAAAGTTCAAAGCCTACCAAGACTTTGGCAGAACCTGAGCCATAGGCTTTCAGCTGCCCACTGTTTAGGCAAAGGATTAGATGCGCACATCCCATTCCCCATGTTTTTATTATTGAATGACAAGGTTTGAAGAGAACTGTGGTAGAGCCTGTGCAAATGCAGAGTTTGATTTCTGTCACTCTAACATCTCAAGTGGTTTTGTGTACAATTTGGAATAGACACATCACCTTTACTTTTGTAGAAACTGGCTAAACAACAACAAAAAAAAATCACCTAATGAAAACAGATAATTACATGTCATATTAGTACTGCTGCCTCTGGCAACTATTGCAGTAGATCACTCACAGGTATAATCCTGTCCTGGGTGCTTTTTTCAGAGAGGGTTCTTTTGCATGCCTTCCCAGTGCTAAAGTCAGTCAACAAGCAGGCTCAGGATTCAGTTTTTTTGCCCTCTGCCAAAGGTCAATGTCCCTGAAGCAGACAGGTGGTGTCTATGCCTCAGCAAGGACAGAGCTTGCAGCCTGAATGTTGCTAGCCTGAGGACTAAAATGATGATAACCACCAGTGAAACAAGAAAAATGAGGGCACTAGTATAAACTGGCTAAAAAAGCCAAGACAAGCTTATGGAATTAAGAGTCCACAAAAAGACAGATGTAATTTATGGCTGAAGATATCCCTGAACTGCAAACCAGAATGTGAAAATAAGGTATTTTAGAGGAAACACCATTAAAGACGTGCTTGTGGAAGAAGTATTAGTTCATGGTATCTACCTGTGAACACCATTACATACAATGATGAAGAAATGATGACAGCTGCATGGGAGATCAACTCTTTGCCAGCAAGAAAGGCAAGCTATACAGCAAAACAAAATATCAAGTACAGCCTCTGCAGCAGACAAAAGCATTTGATGCAATACAAAATGTTCTTTTCCTCAATTCAGTGGTTTATCTTGAAACTCAGGATATTTTAAATCAAAAATACTTATTACTTTCTGGCATCATAGTAGACTAAGATCAGTCCTTAACCCCCATCCCAGAAAAAGCCAGGACAAGATCACCATCACTGGATCACATGAGGCAAGGGGGGAAATTCTTCTAAAGGCTTTGACACCCCCACCCCAGAAAGAAAAGCTATTTGCAAGTAGTGTCAAATAATATTTCTAGCTACAGTTTTACTGAACAAGTACTTCCCAATATCTCAAAATGCATGCTATAAGCATAGCTAGAACAAGAGCTGTGCTTAAAACTGGGGTTCAGTACAACATCCCAGTCTGAAGTTACCTCTCAGTACCTTCTCTGGAGATGTCCAGCTCTCCAAAGAGCCAGGCACACATGGGTTCTGTCAGACCTACCCATGCAAACACTCCCAAGTACCAGACAGCTCTGGAGAAGCAAAGCGCAACTCCTCCAATATAGCTTAGCAACTTGTGAAGGGTATACATTGATTTGCTACTGCTCAGAGTGAAGGGTCAAATGAGGGAGAGAAAAGAGACAGGCTAAGGAAAAGATGTACTCCCAGAAGCATACAAAAAGACTGGCTCTCTATGAAAGAAAAGAAAAACTTATGTGGTTCCCCAAAGGGGTTAAGAGAAGCCAGTTTTCTATTTAACATGTTTTTGCACTCCTGAGTGAGAAAACTACTACAACAAATTAACCTCATATACATTTACAAGAATTTCGAAGTCTCAATAAAATGATGCATTTAATTTACCACAAACTATAAAGCTCAGTGGCAAAAAAAAAAAAAGCAACACATTCCACACTCTCAGGTTATGCACATAAATGTAACACCTCAATGAAGGTTATAGAAGACAGATTCTTATTTCTGAAACTAAAACATTACCTTTCACAGAAAGAACAGGTGGTATGGACAGGGTCAAACAAACAGAACAAATCACAAGGTCATATCCTAAAGACGCTGCTGTCGTCATGTGACTTGCCTTTGAATCTTTAGCTTTGCGTACTATAAACTTGATGTGGGGAAAATGTGGGGAATCCACCTAGTAAGTACTTTTAACTCAATTTTTAAAATTCATTTCTGCAAATTAAAAAGCAAAAAAAGTTTACCTTCAACGCTTTGCATTGCTAACTATCGCAAATAATTTCAGTATTTCTCACAGTTTTACCTACATCACATAGGGTAAAAGCAAAACCAATGTGATTGATGAAATTTGCTACAATTTAGGTTGTCCCACTTCAGCATATCATCTTCAACCAAACCACTGTAATATAAATACAGTTGAAAACCTTTAACAGCTTCAACAGTAAAGTTATTACAAGATTTTTCTACAGCTGTTTGTTCTTTTGGACAACAGTCCTAAAAACTAAATCACAAAACCATTCATTTTTTTAAGAAACATTCCAAACACCATTTTCATCCCTGACATAATGACTTAAGAAGCTTAATTCACATAATACAGATTAGACCTTCATACCTGAAGATCTCTAATTTCACTGTGTCAACTACCATTTCCAATTTTCCACAGTACTGCTATACTAAGGTAACTCTTGAAGTTGCAGTATATTCTTGTCCAGAACACAATAGCAAAGCAGCGGCACAGAAAAAAGAAACAAAATTTTTTAAGCTGCAAAGAAGCAAGGAAGTGGGAAACAGTAGTAAGGGTGTATAGAAGGGCACATGAACTCATGCACACTGCTGTCTGAAGATCATGGAACAAGCTGCAGTACGGTGCTCATATTTCAGGCTGCCCACCACTGACACACAAGCAGAAGAATGATCCCTCACGAAAGCCAAGTGCTCATGAAGCCTACCACAAAGGGAGAAAGGAAAGAATTCCTGCAGCTGTACACACATCTGCAAGCTGGTGTAGCAGAACCAAATGCATCCTAAATGTCAGTCCCCTACCTACCTGCTACTTGCCCAAATAGCACAAGAGACATCATCACTGTCCAACAGGCTTGGAAATGAAAATTCACACTGATGAGTAACTCAAGTGGCCAGAAAATATACAGTCTTCCTGTTCTTCATAGAATGATTCTATTAAATACTGCCTGTGATCCCCCTCAAAGTTACAAAATCCAGCTAAGAAGAGCTCTGGGAGTGCTTAAAAGGCAATACAAACATGCTTTATTCTGCAGCATCATTTCAGCCCATCTATGAACTGGCATGACTGGCTTCCCAAAATGGCACTTGCAGACTTCAGTTTACCCAGAAACAGAACCCTGAATTTTGTAAATGACAAGTGAAAACTGAGTGAAAGGAGAAAAGTGCAATGGAAGAGTCAGAGTGGACTTCTAAAGAGGCTAGGAAGAAAGGCAATATATGTGAAGATTTTTGCTCTCAAAAGAATTAGCATAATTAAGAGATGACTTAGCAAGGACTTTATGCATATTTCAATTTTGGTGCATTTAATTATAACCTTCTACATGAGGGAGAGACTTGTCTGCAGTCCTGCAGAGGTAAGTATATATTATAAACAATAACTTGCTAAAAACTGAGCAAATAAAAGCTCAGAAACTTTAGTCTTGTCACATTGTTGCACTCTTTCTATTCAAGTGACAACACTTCACTGTTACTCCTCAAGTCTTTACATGGCTGCAAAAAGGAAAAGCAATTAATACTGACTACCAACCTTCTAATCCCTCAAAAGCAGAATGAAATTTGGGCTCAGTAAGGGAGCATTAGAGGATGACAGAAAACTCCAGCTGCTCAGTTGTAATAATTGCACCTCTTAGACATGAACATAATAGAAAAAAAACCACCATGGAAATCTTCAAGAAAAACTTGAATTTCTACTGTACCTCTTAGACATGAACATAATAGGAAAAAAAAACACCATGGAAATCTTCAAGAAAAACTTGAATTTCTACCTTTTGTTCTCTAATTTTAACATATTAAAAGAAGCCATGCAAGAAAACAGCATATGAGGACACTCATTTTTGGGAGAGAAGGAAGAATTAGGGAAGACTAAAAGTGCTCAAGGATGAAACATGCATGTTTGTATTTATTTTATAAATTATGACAAGTTCTTCATCTGGATCATGTCAGTCTCCAAACCACACGATAGCAGAAAAGAATTTGGGGAGGAGGAAGATGCAGACAAAAAGTAGGTATCAGTTAAGACAAAACCTGAAGAGTTAAGACACAAATGCAGAAGTGTCATATTATAAGACCAGGAAAAAAAAAAAAAACAACCCTGAGAAATTGAAGATATTTATCAAATAAATTCAAAGAGGTATTTAAGCATAACAAAAAGAGAAAAGCTGAAGGTTACACAAAAAACCACCACAGCTGCAGCAAAATCATAATTGTGCAAAGGTAAAAAACACACACCATGTCACCTATATCAGGGAGATTTCCCCAAAAAACCATTTTCTTTGACAACATAAGAAACTGGTTTGGAACTTTAACTTTCTTAACGCATGTCACTCACCTATAATCAGGGAGATTTCCCCAAAAAAAACAGTTTCTTTGACAACATAAGAAACTGGTTTGGAACTTTAACTTTCTTAACTGCACTTTTGGTTTGTTTCTTGTAAAGGTGAAGGCTCACTTATACTGGCACGAGAACACAACAGGAGAATGAATATGCAAAGACAGAAACAAGAAAAAAGCTTTCTTGCTTTATTAGACACAAGAAAGCACTCTTCCAATGCAAAGCAGTCAATACTAAAACAAGAGTCAGAGGTTATCTGGTTGTCTCAAAAGTCTTCAAGAGCTAGTGCTAAGCCAGGAGAACATTTCCCCAAGACCTGTTACTGTTTGAACCATTTTACAGGAACTTCTACCAACTCTAGCATCAATATTGCTCTGCTCCCCCAGACTAAACTATGAAAAAATAAGATGGCTAGAGATTTATTTACAGTGTCATATCCAATTTTGAATTGAACAAGGAGCAATAGCCCTGGCAGGACTGCATGCTAAACTACTGAACTGATGAACATTTTTTTTTCCTAATTCCTTCAGCCACTGATAATTTGTATACAGAGATCTGTTTGGTTCTGTCTGGATTTGGTAGGGCTGTTTTTTTGTGGGGTGTTATGTTTAATGTGGCTAGAGTAAATTTTTTTGCTAGTCTCCCATCTTACAGAAAAAGAGCACATTCACACAGTCAAAACAGTAGCTAATTATTTACCTGATATTACTCTGCTGTGTATAATGTTCAAGGATATTGAGCAGGACAAGGCTGATAGAATACACGTTGTCACTGAGTTCTGACTCACCCTCTATTCCTCTGGAGGGATACTAAGCACACAGAGGGGACTGGAAACAGGACAGCATGCAGGAATAAGGAACAAATTGAAGATATTTATCACTTAAATTCAAAGAGGTATTTAAGCATAACAAAAAGAGAAAAGCTGAAGGTTACACAAAAAACCACCACAGCTGCAGCAAAATCATAATTGTGCAAAGGTAAAAAACACACACCATGTCACCTATATCAGGGAGATTTCCCCAAAAAACCATTTTCTTTGACAACATAAGAAACTGGTTTGGAACTTTAACTTTCTTAACTGCACTTTTGGGTTGTTTTTATGTAAAGGTGAAGGCTCACTTATACTGGCACGAGAACACAACAGGAGAATGAATATGCAAAGACAGAAACAAGAAAAAAGCTTTCTTGCTTTATTAGACACAAGAAAGCACTCTTCCAATGCAAAGCAGTCAATACTAAAACAAGAGTCAGAGGTTATCTGGTTGTCTCAAAAGTCTTCAAGAGCTAGTGCTAAGCCAGGAGAACATTTCCCCAAGACCTGTTACTGTTTGAACCATTTTACAGGAACTTCTACCAACTCTAGCATCAATATTGCTCTGCTCCCCCAGACTAAACTATGAAAAATAAGATGGCTAGAGATTTATTTACAGTGTCACATCCAATTTTGAATTGAACAAGGAGCAATAGCCCTGGCAGGACTGCATGCTAAACTACTGAACTGATGAACATTTATTTTTCCTAATTCCTTCAGCCACTGATAATTTGTATACAGAGATCTGTTTGGTTCTGTCTGGATTTGGTAGGGCTGTTTTTTTGTGGGGTGTTATGTTTAATGTGGCTAGAGTAAATTTTTTTGCTAGTCTCCCTTCTTACAGAAAAAGAGCACATTCACACAGTCAAAACAGTAGCTAATTATTTACCTGATATTACTCTGCTGTGTATAATGTTCAAGGATATTGAGCAGGACAAGGCTGATAGAATACACGTTGTCACTGAGTTCTGACTCACCCTCTATTCCTCTGGAGGGATACTAAGCACACAGAGGGGACTGGAAACAGGACAGCATGCAGGAATAAGGAACACCATGGCAGGACTTCAGCAAAAGGGGCTAGCAAACATCTCCTGCTCCTGCTGATGCTGGCTGTGAGCCAGCCTCACTGCTCCTGCAGGCTCCTTCAGTTGATGCCATCACAAGCAGCAGAACACTGCACTTGCTTAGCAGCTGGCCAGGACCATTTCCAAGATGCTGCAAGCACCCAAAGCAAGTCTGCATGCCTCAAACATGGGCTTCATTTGTGTAGGTTTGAGAGTCACACACTACAAAGAAAGGCACAAGGACACACTGTCAGCCAAACCCTGCTCCCACGTGCATTAAGATATATGCCAAACCAAACTTTGAATTATTTTCAGATAGATCTGAAGTTTGTTTCAGACCAAAAATCCATTTCTACCATCTGAATAAAAACCCTATGGTCTAAAAATAATCTCATACTCTTGCTGAGAGTTGACTGCCATGTGTCTACTAAGAAATTCCAGCTTTTCTCTCAAAAAACATTCCAGATGAAGATGTAATTTAAATAAGCAGGCACTGGGGGAGGGTGGCAAGGATTTGGGAATTTAAATAACAAAATTGAGTCAGAGAAGAATGGAGACAGGGAGGTAGAAAGTGTTTTTATTTTTCCTTCTTGTTTCACTCTATCCTATACTATTTTTCAGTTAAAAACATTCCCCTCAATCAAGTCTGGTTTGCCCACAGTTCAAACTGGCAAGTCATATCTCTACCCCTATTTCAACCCATGAGCCTTCAGTCTCATTTTTCTCCCTCTGTCCAATTGAGAGGAGAGTGAAGGCGTAGTTGGGTGGGCATTTGGCAGCTACCAAAGTCAACCCACCACAAGGGCTGAACAGCAAACTTGTTATGCAGAGAAAGACAATATTAACTGCAAGAACACACAATTACAGCAATTTATACAGAAAAATTTTGCCCCTTAGCTCAGAAGAATGTCCAATAAGATAGCAAGCTAGTTCACCTGGCCATAAAATAATTCCAGTTCAACTCCTGAGGACAAATTCTAAGAGTTATTTTTATTACTTTAACTAAAACAATAGAAGACACACAAAAAACAAACAAGCCACCAAACACATTTAAAAAAAAATCCAGAGAAGCAAGGTGAATGCTCTATAAAGTCTTTTATAGTATTGCTCACCATCACACAAATCATTTCATTCTAACAATGAGTTAAATAGCACTGTTTTCTGATATCAATCCATTGTAAAACAAATTATCTTGGAAAGTTAACATCTTGCATTATCAACAATACCTTGGTTTCTCATTCAGATGCAAACCTAAAAAACCATTTAGTTAAAATAAGCATTTTTTCCCCCTTAGTGACAGGCAGATAAATTACTTAAACCAAAAAAGCACCTCCAACAGAGGGCTGGCACTGTGCACTGAAGTGGGAATAACTGACAGCTTGCTTATCTTCAAGAATATACCACTACTATATTAGAGACAGTAATCAAACAGCATCAAAATAAATGAAAAACAAGAAGCATACTGTGATTGGTTTAATTCTGTCTAGGTATTAGGACTTGCAAGTCTTTCTGCAAAACAATGTAACAATTTTTGTACAATCAGTTCTGTTCACAGATCAAAAACTGAAAGGATAAAATACTTGCTTCCATTTAACTGTACAGCAGATTTATTGCTTCTTAATACAGCAAAGTACACCATTAGTACACCATCATTTGATACTCAAGTTCACCAACTACATTTTCTCTCACTTTTATTAATGAGAAATGAGCTTGAACATTGTGGGAGACTCTACCTGCATTCAAGATTACTAAACAAAAGGCTGAGGCATGTTCCCACAGGAAAGTTATCTGTGTAACCCACACTTGGAACTTTTTTTCAAGCTACTGCAGTTAGAGCTTGTAGATAAGATAAGGAATGCTTCCATGAGATTTTATGGCAACGGGTATGGAAATGATTGTAAGACATCAGGTGACAGAGTTTTATGGCTTTCTTGTACACAAGACTAAGAATCCCAGCATATTATCCTTCAATCCCAAATTGTCATCAGCAAGCTAAAGCCTGCAACTTTTCCACTGAAAGGAAAACCACAAGAAGAATTAGTAGCAATTTTTTTGGTAAAAAATACAATGCAAAACCTACACTACAGAAAATCAGAAAAACAAACTGGATGTTATTTAGTAGCACAAATTAGCTTTCAAATATTCAATTCAAAGTTCACAATTACTTGCAGCAACTAAACAGATCATATTAATTTGCTTTCTTCATCAGAAGTGGAAAAATGGCAGCTAACCTTTTAGAGAGGGGTGTGCCTGAAAAATTTCGCAAAATAATCTGCATAAGGACTTTAGGAGGGGAAAAAGTAGCTTTAGAGGGGATCTATTATTCTGCTTTCAAAAAGTAACACCTTTACTATCTCTTTGCTACCTTAAAAGCAGCAGTGGAAATGTTTTCCTTGTATATAAGGCAACTCCGGTCACACAAGCCAAGTAAATATTGATTTTACTATAGCTGAGCTGGGAGCAGAAGTTAATTTCAACAGTCTGCACAGAATGTTTTACGAATTGCTTTAAAAATATTTTGCATTACAAGGTATTAAACCAGCTAAGAACCTTTTAAAATAATCTGAAGCTTAAAATGATTGAGCTGTGCAATTTTTTCAGGGTAGAAAGTACAGCTGAGAGAAAGAAACAGTATTAAAGGCTGCACATCAGCAGCTCATAAAGCCAAGCAGGATGCTTTCTCTCAATCCAGGGCAGGCAGTCCTGAAGCCCTGATGTTGGGGGACAGCTCAAGGCAGCCTCACAACAGCACTGGGCTAGAACCAGTCACCAGCACAAGAGGGAATGGGCAGGGATAGGACCTGTGTACTCCAAGTTGGCATATCATACCACAGGCCTTAATTTGGAGTTAATCACACCCAGGACAGTTAACCCTGAGCAACATCGTATCTCAAAGAGGAACTGTGTCATACCTACGGTACAAAATCCACACTGCAGTGAAATTCAGCAAGACAGATACAACCACTCTGCTTCCACCTGCACAAAGGATCCAGAACACTGTTCACTGTCAATTATTAGTGAGGGCTGCCAGTGCACACTTGTGTGACAGCTTTGATTCGGGCAAGACAAGGACAAAGCTGTTGACTGTCACCATGCACCGCATGGAACTCAGAGAGCACATTGCTCGATTTCTGCAGAGAACCCTCGAACCATTTCTGAAGACTTCGACAGAAATTCCTCTCCGCATGTAACAAGTGTCAGAGTAAAGGCATCTGCTTGCCCTGCAGCGCAAGCCCGGCTTTCACCCGCTGGAAGGCTCAGCCAGGGAATTACCACAATTCGCTTTCTCAGCTGCTCGCCCAGCGAAGATCAGGGCGCGCTCCACCCAGACGCCACACAAATGAGGTCACATAGCTGACCACACTGCTGCCAATTCCTGCCCTATTCATCAGGGCAGGAAGCAGATGGAGCCCTCAAGTTAAGGGTCGCAACATTTCAGTGAGAACATTAAAGTGCAGCAGCGGCAGACAATTCACCGGTGCGGCAGAGCTGAGTCACGGGCACCGCTCTGTCCCACACAGGGCACAGGCTGCGGCCAGCAGCCAAACACTCCCCCCATACAGCTTCAAAAAGGGGCTCCACTACAGCACAACAGAAAATATTTTCCACTTTTTCTGTACCTACGTGCATTTAAGAGTTTAATATACCTAAGAGTTTTATAAAGTCATTCAGATCTTGAAAATAAGTTCACTTGAAGACCCAAAAGGCAGTGTGATGTAATTACTACGTAAACCTGTTTCTATTTACAACCATGCTGTATTTCAGAACACATATTTCACCTGCTGCCAAAAAGGAAATATACCATTTCACATGTTTACAAGCTAGAGTTGTTTGAAATCAAACAGATTTGAGGTCCAACACAGCTCTACTAAAGAACTAACAAGATCAGAGTTTACAGAGTTATGAACAACACCATAAATATTAGTTTGACTACAGGAACAGCTTGTGTGTGGTCTCAATTTCAAGCTGCTATCAGTGCATATATCTTGTGGGAACACAGACAAATACCTTCCTACCTGAAAGAAAACTTATTGTTCTGAGATTTCCAGAGACGCAAATGGTAACAGAAGCTAAATGCAGAGTTTCAGAAGATATGCTCTCAAACTATCTATCTGTTTGCAAAATACCTCAGTCAAGTCATTGCCATTGCCTTCAACTGCTATTGAAAAGTAACACTCATTTCAATCGCTGGGATGGTGGCTGCACAATTAATTCACACAACAAAATGTAAATTGATCTCTTGCTTCTGTTTATAACTGTATGAATATAATGACAAAACAATATCTAGTCACATAATGCTAAGACGCTGACATAGACTATCCAATTACTGCAGAGGAGTAAAGGAAGAGCCTTTACTGGCTTCAGGAGTTGACATTTTACAGAAAAAGTTCTGTGAGGCAACCCCTTTCAGCAAGTGTAATAGAACCAGCATCTTTTTCTGGTTCTGTAACACAGGTTAAGTAGCCTCCCCTCCAACAACAGGGTGATTTCCATCTGGGTAATGAGGCAATTGAGATGAAAAAAATATTTTATTAAATAATCACATCAAATAGTGCCACAACAGTAGAGTATGTGCATGTAAACACAAAACAGCCCAATCATTTTCCTGGAACAGTTTCAGAAATTTTACTAGAAGAACAAATTATCTCCCATGGCATGGAACAGCAATGAAGAAAGCCCTTTTGTTCAAACAGGCAAAGAAAGTACAAGATCCCTTCTTTTTTTCTCCTCTTAGATAAAGAGTAAGCTTTGGTTCCAGTTCGGCACCAGTAGCCTACCAGTGCCACCACACTCGTGGTGCCTGTCACCAACTTGAGAGTTTAAGAGGCTATTAAGAGATTGGACTGTTATAAAAAAAAGTCATCCCACCAGATGAGCTAAATTATTTGGAATGTTTTAGACCATAAATCAATCTATCTCTGACAAAACTTAGTTGAGCTGTTTAGGCTTCAGAGAACAGAAGTTAAGTCATAACCACTTTAGTTTCAGCCAAACTAACTCATTTACAATTGGATACTTGATCAGGTATGAGCTTCAACCTCCCTTCCTCCAGTCCCTGCCAATTTTCACAGCAAGCACACAACCAGAAAAGCCAAAGCCACACCTCTGCTGACTGAAAAGCGTCCCTGTTATTTATATTCTAGATTTCTGTAAAAAGCAAAGGACATGAAGAAACAATTACATACACACCCCTTCCAACTTCTCCACCCATTTTTTCCCTGAGTATTTCCAGTACTGCATCATTAAAAATCCTGTCCTGTCAGAGAATGGACTCTCCACCATAGCACACACACACAATTTATTTCACACTCAGGTTTTTCCAGCATTTTCCCTTCCACGCCTCTTACCTTCTAGCTTTTCTTCAGATTTTTTTTCCCTCCTATGTGCATTTCCAACACACTAAGAAGTGGTCAAAGCCACAATTCTCTCACAGTCTCCAAATACAGAGTTTTCAAAAAGTGAGATGACAATGAGTGTGAGACTATGACTCTCTTGAAAAGCAAGTGTACAGTGCTGCACTTTATGAACAGTTATGAAGATTATAATTAAACTAATTTCTTTTTAAAATACTGCTGCTTAAGAAAAATTATAACTTCAATTTATCAGCCCTGATCTACGTTCTTTTAAAAACTAAGGGTTCAACTCAGCTTTAAACAGGCTTTAAGAAACAATCAGTAAACACTGTGCTCAATCACGTAAAGCACCTGAGCAGCATGTAGCTGCTACTCACCCAGGAGGTTTACACCTTAGCCTGGCCATCTGGAACAAGCATCAGAAAAATCATCCATAGACACACAAACATCAGCAAATATTAAGCATGGGCACTTACATGTTAAAAAGACCTGAAGGATTGAGATATAAAACCTCAGAGAGATTGACCCTCCTATTATCCCACAGACAAACATTCAGAGGTTTCACGACTGAAGTGTTCATCAGTTAACTACATGGCTGGTTATTACTCCTGTCCCAAGTTTATGCTCCTCTAAAAATATGACAAAAAAAGAAGAAAGGAAAAAAACCCCAAGAAATAGCCCAAAAAACCTACACCAATACACGCAGAGCCAGAACAAACAACTTCCATGAACAGCAGCTGAGTTTAAAACCAAGCAGATTGATTTTCTCCTACTGCTAACCTTCCAAGAATGATCAACTGCAGATGTCTCACATTTGAGGGCTGAATACGTGCAGATTTTGAAGAACACTATATCTCTCCAACCTATAATTTACTGAGCTCTCTAGAGTCAGTCAAAAGCAACTCTGCTCATATTACTGAGTTTCTTAACATTTCTGTCAGTTTCTTAAGGAAGTTTGGACTGAGCCACAAAGGAAAAGTTTCTGCTCTCAACTAAACTGGCATATATCCAAATCCACCTCATTGTTCTAGAAGCAAACATACATGAAATCAGAATCCCAGCCCATCATTTTATTCTAAATTTAGCCATTACATTGATACGTCTTCAGAGGATTTTAGTTTCTCTTTCTAAAAACCCATCTTCAGACTCCAGCTTTGTAACAAAAAATCTACCTCAAAAGTCAAGTGGACCAAATTCTTTTTTGATCAACACATTCTGCTTTCTCAAAGTTCTGACACCAATTTACAAAATAAACAGTTTCTATCTGTCAATTACTGTATCTACATAGTATATTCATAGGTACCAGGAATAATCAAATTGTCTTTTCCTTACCAATCTGTGTAATTTGGCCCCAGTCAAAAAACAGATGAGACAACCCTTGAAATTTCAATCAGAATAGGTATGAAAGATGGCAAAAGGAATAGGAAAGAATAATATCACAAAAGTCTTCTTTTGGAAGCATCCCTCCACAAAACATTCTTTCCAGATTACAGGAAATACAGCTGTCTTGAGATACCACCAAAATGAGGAGAAAAACTTGTGGGGTGTCAAGGAGCTGCTGTAAGTTTATACATTAAAAAGCAGCAAAAGGCACACTAGGCATAACTGTAAAGAAGCAAAACAAACGCTGAAATCACCAAAATTTAATGCATAGTTTAAGAAAATTAGGGACATGAAGACTTTCAATCAGACAGAACAGTGCTAAAATTTCTGCCATGAACAAGTTACTGTTCCAGGTGAAAGGGAAGCCCACAACACAAGCATTACCAAGAGAATCTTATGTCAGCAGGTGTGTCACAGCCAGAGCTCACACAACACTTGCAACGGAGCAGCACCACAGAAAACAGCCTTTCCCCGCTCTGTTTCCTGCCATGCCTTCCACGACCTGCTCTGCTAGTGTAAATAAACTTTTGCAGAGTTAAGAAAAGCAGCTCTCATCAGGTGTAGAAGATAAAAACAGACCCACAAGCCTGGATCCTTTCATCTACTACAGCCTTCAGAACGTAGGGAAGCACTCACCCAGCGGAGCGTAACAGGTCTGCGGGTCAGTATGCCGAGGTGCAGCAACCTTGTACTCTTTCCACACAGCTTTCCTGGCTGTTTGAACACTCATGATCAAGCTCAGTTTTTGAATAACAGGAAAGTGAAGATGGAGAGGAAGTACACGCTAGTACCCACGCAAGAACTGCATGCTGGGATTCAAGGGGGAGGGAAGCGCTGGTTTTCCTCTGAGGGTTTGACACATTCAGCCACACAGTGACTGACAAAACCAGTCAGGAAACAAACCTTTAAAAAGGCTGCACGTTAGCAAATAACAGACTTCAAGCTACTCTTTATGAAAACAGGAGGACACTCCAGCTTTCAGAGAACTGGTGAGTTAAATTCTATAAACTGAAAAAAGGAAAGCTGATGGTAATTTTCCTTTTCTGCTCAAATCAAAATCTCTGGTCAAACACCATACTCATTTTAAAAATCCTAAATATTTTTAGTATTCATTCTGTAAAAAGTTTGCATTATCACTATAACACTTTTTTCACATAGTCAACACAACATACAATCAGAACAACTCTTCAAATTAAGCAATCACATCTTTTAATGGCCTTTCAAAAGAGTACAAGAAATTTTAAACGTAAGATTATAGCACATAAAGGAAGCTGTACAAATAAACATCCAAGTCAAAAATTACAAACTCCGATTAGACATGCCCTCTCCACTGTGCAGGAATTTCAAACAAGACACAGTAAGGAACGGTAAAGCAGAAAATTGGCAACGCAGGGCTATGATAAAATGAGAGCTATTTTCAAGAGGGCCTTTAAACTGTGCTTACCATCAGTACAAAAAGCAAACTGAATCCCCCTGTCTTCAAAAGCCTGTTGCCAACTTTATAACCAAATCAAGAGGAGTTCAAATACTGTAGTTATGAAAGACACTCCATATCCCACACCTTCGGATACTGAACTGGACAGAATTCCAATAGTCACAACAAAGTAATGCAGGAAGAGATTAACTAGAACACGTAAGTACAGGCACTATGACCAGAGAGGAGCGTTCTAAACCACAGATTTGGTTTCAAAAGCAGAAAGACACAGGCTGTTTAATTTGTTCTGCCTGTCTCATTGTATCATGCTATAAGACAAATGTTCTAGATACAGCTCTCCTCTCTTCATTAAAATCCAGTCAGGACAGTTTACTGTATCACACCTCAGACACTATTCAGAAAAGGGAAAAATCAAGATCAGATTTTTCTTTAAATTTTTGTGGGCCAGAAGTTGGTCTTACTTTAATTTGTGGGTTGCATGTTTTTTCCCTAATTCAAGAATTCCTCAAAGTTGAAGGCTGAAAGGCTTCACACAAAAGGAGTTTTGTTTCCATTAATAAAGACAACCATACATTCAGGGGGCTAAATCAGACATTTGTATCCAAACATTTCTGTGAACCATGCAAACAAGACCAAAGTGGAAAGGTAATAAAAGTTTTAAAGCTAGGATTTTTATTTTAGAAACAAACAAGGATGTTTTTTGTAAATATAAATACAAACCTTACTGTGCCAAGCACTTCCCAAGCACAAAACAAAAAGACATTGCCAACTCCACCAAGCAAATGACGAGAATTAGCAGACAGACTGGCACATATGCCAGAAGTCTTACCAACAGCACCACATGTTCCTTTTTTCAAGTTTTGATGAGACTGGTCTGAATTCCCTAAGAATGCTCTCCTGTGTATCCAATACCTCACCTCAGTCCCTGCCACTCCAAGGCCCACCCACACTTGGCAAGACTGAAGAATAAGCACAAGTTTCACGGGTCAGCTAGTTTGTGACAACATTTCTGGGTTTACCACTTCCCAAATGAGGAAGTGATTGCAGTCAGTGAGAGCAGTTATAGAAACACCACTCTGACTCCATCAGTCTCTTGACTTCATTCAATGTGAAGGTATTAGTGAAGCTGAGTAAACCATTCATGCACCAGAGCTTCCAGAGAAGCTCAGCCCTCAAGCTCTGCCTGACATCAGCAGCTGTCCCATGAACATCAGAGAAACCGCTTTTATCAAACAGCAGGTTTTACCTCAAAAATCCAACATTTCAACAAGAATATACACTGAGAATATGTATTAACTTAAGGGGGACAGGGGTGAGGAGGTGGGGCATTGTTACACTATGTTTAAATTTAAAAAACAAAAATCTCTTGCCTAAACAGAAATAGAATTACTAGCATGAAATAGTTTCATATCTGAACCCATCTGCAAAGAAGTTAGCTTTAGGGTGGAAGGAATATTTTTAAGCTAAATTTTAAAAGTGAAACCACGGCGTCTGTGAATATCTGAAGTGTTGGGTGTGAAATCCATACATTAACTGCAAGAGCAGATAAACAGAAAAGAAATGGAAATTTCTGGTCAAAGTAATCTTTGAAGGTGGCAAAGAAAGACTTTTTAAAAGTTTTTAACCTAACTCCAGAGCTCAATATACTAGTATACTCTCTACCCATAAACCACTTCATTCATTAGGAGGAAGATGGTCTTATTTCTACTACTACTGAATTCAACAGGCCATTTATTTAGTAGCTCTCTGACTGGAGTACGTGCTCTCTTCTATTCTCTCTGGTGTTGACAGCAGTAATCAAATTTTGTACATGCCACTGGCCCTATTATAGTTCCACAGCAGCTGGCTGGCTGCCTAGGCTTCTTATCATGTATGATAAAAAAGACCAGCCAAACAGACCAGCTGAAACTACTGTGGGAAGACAGAAGTAGAGGGAAGCCTAACTAGAAGCCTAGTAAGTAGAAATCATGTCTCTTTCTGCTTGCCCACATATTACAAAGCATGAAGAACAAGGCTACACTCAACACATGACAAGCTTGCTTTAACAGTTTTCCAAAGGACTGGAGCTTGGATGACAATTCAGCCCTTGTTGAAGAGTAGGTCTGAATTCTATACTTTATCTGTGAAACAATACTCATCTATAGCTTAGTTCACAGATCAGGGAGTGGGAAAGCAAAAAAACACCTAGAGGTGGGGGGGCTGGGAAAGGAAAAAAAAGAGGGGAAAACAACTCAAATAACTGTACCCATTCATTTGAAGGTGAGCTCATAAATACTTAAGATCACTTTTCTATCACAGCCTCAACACATACACCATCAGCACGGGGTTCAGAGTAAAATTAAAGTTCACAGAGGCAAACAACAATGGGAACAGAGGGCAACATCCTTTAATTATAAAACTCCCCTGTATGCAAGACAATCTATAATGAGATTGGTTTCCATTTCTTCTTTGCCTTCTGGGAGTCTTCCAAGAGCCTTGAATGCCTTGACTCTGAGAAGAGGAAACTGGCTTCTTTTTCACAGTCTGCCTCCTTCCAGCTGTGTTCCAAGTAGGCCTTGGGTAGCCCTGCTCTGAACTTCCACTCTTCCATACAAGTCCATAGAGAAAGGCTTGGGTTCATGACAGAGGAAAAAAACAAATCTAAGGGACTTCTTATGGGAGCAGAACAAGGAGGTACGAAGTTTCTCCTTCACTTCCTTTCTCCAAGGTGAGAGCCAAGCAAGCCAAGAGTTTTCCTAGAGGGGAAGCTCAGCCTTTCTCAAGGTTCCTGTGTTACCTGTCTAGTCCTACCCTTTATAATACTGCTATAATGAGCATTTAGTTAAGAGCTTCTTATGCTGTGGGATTAACACCCCATAATTTTGTTCAGGACATTTTATTCACCACAACAACCTGACAACTTTTTTTGCTGGCCTGAAACACATGATCTGAATTAGCAGGCCACACTATACTTGTTCCAGCAGGCAAACAAGAGCGTCTAAGGAGATGCTACGAAGGATGGTGGAGGGGCAACAGGAACTTGAACAGAAAGTAATGTTTCAAATGCCTCACATATTTTGATGGAAACTAGTTATTAGTTTAACCCCTACTTCCAGGAAACCCACAACACCAGCAAATTCACATGGAGAACACGGAGTTTTTAGCATTTCTACTGAAACCTTGTTTCACACAGACAGGTTCATATCAGCATAAACCTTTCTAATGAAAAGAACATTATCAATACAGTAAATGCCCTCACTACTGTGGAAGAGGAACAGAGTGTGACAGCTAGTGGAGCACTGCAGCACAGGTAACACACAGATATTCGCTCAGTGCTCTCACAGGCAGCTCCAACACAAACCTTTCCAGCACACAGCGCTTCAGGCACTTGACACATGGTTTCTTGTAAAACTGCATGTCTGTGGCTGCCACAAATAACTGACTCATCCTGCAAAAGAAATAATAGTAGCAACTGTACATAGATTGCAATGCTTTTCAAGAATCACCATAATTTTATCCTTTTTTGACATTCCTCTTACAGCTTCCTTTTTCCTTTTGTAAAAGGGAATATTTTGAATGCAAATACTGAGAAAATTTGTGGAGCACATTAATCTTCTGAAAGTGTTGTTTACATTACGATCACACCTGTAAAACCCAGCCACATCCAAACAGTGCCTGCTTTTTACAAAACATCCTGGGCCACCTGTTTACACCAATTCACAAGAGTGACAGGAGATCCCCAGGAAAAGTAGGAGTCTTCTGCATTTTGCTTCTCATTAAAAATACTGAACACACCTTTCAGAACAAGGCTCCTGCCCATTCATAAGCATCTTTATAAAACAAATCCCAATGAAAGCATGACAGATGCCCTTGTGTGCTCATATGTTGGGGTGCAGCATGCATTTCAGTAGAAGCCCTGAGCCCAAGCACAGGAGAGGGGACATTCACTTGATCTGCCCCAGCTCCTCCAACAAGCAATCCTGGTGGTTCACAGTTTTCAAAACAACTTGCCCTGTTGCAGTGGGACAGACTGGGTTCAAGCCAGCAGCCAAGCAGCTGTAAGAGCTGCTGGTAACCAACTCTACCCAGGACAGGCATCTGCCCTCAGCACACCCCACAGCACCAGGGACTGCTGCAGAAAAAGGCATGGCTTCCAAAACACATCTCATTCCTCTGTCCTTCATATGTCAGAACACAATCCAAAGCCTTGGAAGGAATGGTTTAAGCAAGCATACAAATAATTTACTTGTAAACTTTCCTGTCACTCATTCTGTAAATATCTGTTTGTACCTCCCAGAAAATAAACATCTCAAAGCTCCCTTGTAAATCCCACAGGGTTTTTTCCTCAAAGTATCTTCTGACAGATACTTTTCAAACTCTTCCAGCTTTCCCCATCCAGACTCCACAGGGCTGTGCATTGATGTCTGCCTCAAGCTGGGCAGAGGGGAAGCAAAACACAACAGTCACCCTAGTGTGATGTCTGCCTCAAGCTGGGCAGAGAGGAAGCTGTGGAGCAAGCACATGTCTCCACTTCTCTACTTGCCCAAGTCTTCAGGCCTTTACCACCTATCACAATCTTCATCCTAAAAGCTAAAACTTTTATCTCCTACCATGGTGGGGAGAAGTAGGGGACAATCACAGTTAAATATAATCACAGGCACATTTCAACAGTGGCGCACCCTGGCCAATGACCACATTCACGGTCAGCAGGGTTGAACCAACACTGCAACTCCAAAGATCTGAAAGTTTGGTTTTCCTTTTTTTAATTCCCTGTAATAATGCATGAGCGATCAGACAGCACCCTCTAAGACATTAACTCTTCAGCTGTACCATTTATAACATGCTATTTATTTCCAAACTGACACCGAGTGTCACAAGCATACACATAACCAGTCTTGTTAAAATTAGCAATCAATTTCTTCAACCCAGACAGTCTACTTCCCTTCCTGCTTGCAACAACGTATTCTATTCATGCTTTCCCACAACAAAAAAACATAGAGGACAAAGAGGGACAGCATTGTGCAGAGCCGCCCTGCTTTCTGCAGGAACTATTAGCAAAATTCTTTGGACTTCCCAGTCACCGTGCTGGGGATGTAAAGTTTTGCTCACCTGGAAAAGAGGGATCTGCAAAAAGTCTGCATTAGGAGCCCCAAGTTTCCCTGTTCCTTCCTGGAACAAGAATACTGAAGAGCGCTCCTTAAGTTAAACAGCTGTCTTTTCCTAGTTCAGAGAGCTAAAAATGAGTAAGAAGCTATTAGAGACATGCTAAAACTAAGTCTGTTCCCTATGGACCTTGGTCAGGTCCAACACAAACACATCTCCAGTTAAACTCCCTGCTCCTCAGAGGACAAACCTGTCTCCTGCCAAGGCCCCAAGGCAAATATCCTTCTTTCTGAAATAACATTGCTGTTATCAGAGTCAAAAAAGGAAAAGAAAAAAAAAAAAAAGACAGAAAAATCAACCCAAAACACACCTACTCAGCTCAGTGCAGGAAGGCTGCACTGAGTGCTCAGGACAGCACAGTGACACAGCACCCAGCCTGGGTGCAGGCACCCAGCCCAGTCCTAGAGCAGCCAGCTTGATGAGGGCAGACATCACACCATTCCTTCTGCATGATGCCAGAGCGACAATGTAAAATTTTCTAAACTACAGAAAACCATCTTAGAATGACCTACACTGCTGCCATTGTATAAGCCTTTGTTTTCATGAAAGCCTCCTTTACCAAAAGAAGGGGAAAAACCCACACAAAACATACTCCTGTTCAATCCTCTTTAAACTCTTCAGTTAACTTAATATAGACTTAATATATATCTCTTGTTAATTTTTCTCAATAGTTAAATTTACACTCACTGCTAAAAGCTTACACAGCATTCACAACCTTTTGCCACTGATCTCCTTTTAACAGCTTATATATATATCTTGTTAATTTTTTTCTCAATAGTTAAATTTTCACTGCTAAAAGCTTACACAGCATTCACAACCTTTTGCCACTGATCTCCTTTTAACAGCTACAAATTGCAAATCATTGTGTGATTAAGGTTATCAAGACTTCAACAAGGTCAGAGGGTATATTTCAACAGATAATCCAACACTCAGACATTTTGGTAGGCATAACATTCTACAAAGACTGTATTAAAAAATCATTGCATCAACTGTCAGGTACTAGAAGTGCATCATTAAAACTACTGTTATAATTAATGGCCTTCTTTCTCTCCCCCCTCCACAATTAGCACAGAAGAAAAAGAATGAGGTAAAACCATGTGCTTTGTTAAATATTGAACCTACTGGAACCTGCAAAATAGCAGATTAATAAACTACTCTGGGGCTGAGGTCAGTTTACAGAGGAACCATCACACAGCAGCTATGGCAACACAGAACCACCACACTGCACTGCCAACAAGTAAAGAGAAACACAAGAACAAAGAGCAAAGCAACAAAAAGCATCAGCCTGCTTTCTTAGGGCCACAGTAGTGAGAATTAAAGCTCTCAGAAGGAGTGCTCTTCCGTTTAGCACAGCACTTCTGTGTATCAGGGGACTTGGGAAGGAGTATGGAAAAGAGACAAAGCACATGGCACAACTAAACTGTTACCTAAAGAAATAACAGACCCACACATCTAAACACCAAAAAGCCTCAAGTCTCTCTGACACTAATGCTACACACACACTCCTAAACAGAGATCCAACAGCAGTGAAAATTATAGTGCATTTTATTTGGGACAGAATGTGCACCCATCTATCTCAAGCCACCTACCCAGGCTCCCAAGCAGAGACTGGGAAGCAGCCCACTCTGAAAAGGCTGAGCAACAGCTGGGTTAATAACTCAGCTCCACACTAGCTAAGGAAAGCTCACACAAGCCACAATCAGCAGAGATGTGTTGAAAAGAGGACTAGACTAGGAGTGGTAAGCAGCTGAGGGGCAGCAACTGATTCAATTTTGCAAGCCAGCAAAAGACTGCATGTTTACACCCTTGTTTTCAAGAAACTTTCTGCAAGCTTTCTGTGTGTATACTTTGCAGGCTTCTGCCAGGTCAAATGGAAAACACTGAGCTCAGTTATTTAAGCTCAAGTGTGCGGAGGAGTAATTACCAAAGCTCCACTGGACAGAAGGATTGCATTCTTTTATTCTTCAAATGCCACCACCCACTAAGATATGATAATAAAACTCTCAGAAACCTTGCAAAAAACACTGTGCAGAAGTCAGCCTGCAATCACATGGTACCCATCTCAAAAACTCCATCTGTGGCACCACCATCATATTGGCCATCACCATAACCAAGTGTTAGCTGGATTTAAAGCCTAAATCACATGAAGGTTGAGATAGAGGCCACACGTACAGTATAGGCTAAAAAGTCTTTTTGTGCAAGATTGACTGGCAAATCATACCCATTCCTAAGTCAGACAAATGAAGCCCCAAAAAAACTCCTTCAAAATTACTGTGATGCAACAGATTCAGCACAGCATTCCCACATAAATATTTAATGTCAACAATATGTTCATTAGCTGATTTTGAAACAATTTCAAATTTTAAAAGGGTTAAAAACAGAGGCACATACTATAGTAATAACATCATTGGTCACCTTACTGAAGCATCACCTTGAACTTGATGTGTGAGCAGGTATAGTCTCATCTATGGTCTGAAGAGCAGCTTTTCAGCTATTCATTTCACACCTCTATTTTGCACTACTGATTATGAAGCTATCTGACATTGCCAGCAACAACCAGCTCAATAAAATTTCATATTACTTTAGCAAAACATTTTAAGGCTGAAGCCTTTAATAATTACCTTTACTTCCCTTTGAATTTAAGTGTTTAAATAAACAATCACTGTTTTCATATATTTCAAAAATATGTATATCATGGTTATACTTACAATGAGAATGTGAGTATGTAATATAAGCACCTTTGAAGAGAAGTTTTTACACCAGAGTTGATAGATTGAGATTCTGAGGCACCATGCACCATCCTGCGTGTTCAAGACCATTTAGCAGATAAGTTTTATAAAACCCCCCCCCCGCCCAGTCCCCATAGCACAGGAAACCAAGTGCTCCAAATAGCATACATTTACCAGTTTGTTCCTTATGTTGTCTTGTCTTCCCTACTACCCTACTTGCTTTTGTTGCTGCTACCAAAAACAGAACAGGTTTTATCATAGGGTTATTTTCTTACTAGTTTAACTTCTCCTGCATGAGCAGCAACAAGTTGATACTAAAAATCAAGCCTTGTTTCTCTCTGCAGGCCTGCAAACACATCCAGACAAAAACCACTTCAATTTCACAAAGCAAGTTGCATTAAACTTCTTCACATATCCTTAAAAAAAGAAATTCATTATAGGTTGGTAAAACTCCAATTTAAACAAAGGAGATGGACAACAAAACACAAGTTGCAATTCACTCAAACATGAGTGTGCAAGTATCTTACTTTGCCTTCAACTTGCCCTAGATTTGAGCACTTCTCTATAATATCTATGTTTAACCAAACATCATGCCTTCACTACCAATCATTTCATATCTAACTGTAGTATTCTCACAGTTAACACTGTCACAAACTTTTCTATTTATGTGCAGTTCCCTCACTTTGACTGGACTGGTTTAAGACAGTTGCACGAACAAAGCATTATAAAACTTCACTGCTGCCTGATTTTGGTTTTTTGTTTTACTTTGTAGCATAACCACAGCATTGATACTGTTTGTTTTCTTGTAGGTGACTGTTTGTTTAATTTTAAATCACAGTACTCTGACACATTCTCCTTCCTACAACAAAGTTTGCCACAAGTATTTCAGATCAGCCACAGAAAAAGAGATAAATCCCACTTACATATCTTCATAAATGCCATTTGAAAGAGGGATTCACCAAATAAAGATCTTTACAGCTTAAACTGTGAGATAAGCAAGGCAGTTTAGGATACGGGTGACAAGGTTCAGAAACAGAACTTCATTCAAGTGCAATTAAAATGTTTGCGAAGCTAATTAAAAACAACCTGCCACAACCTACCTTTCTGGGAACTTGTGTTACTAAGTGCACATGAGGCTCTGGGTCACTGAAAAGTAGCTCTAGTGTAAATGCAGCTATATGACCAAAAAGAGTGAAGAAGCTGCATTACCCAAGGGTTTTCAGCCATTTACCTTTACTCTCCAATAACTTCCCCAGCCCTGCAGTTGTCCACCACTTATCTTTCTCCTTACTTGTCTCCAAATACTCATTTACTCTTCCTGTAAATGATCAAAACACCACTACTGTTACCAAAAAAAAATTACCAGCTCTCAAAGCAAAGCACAGGACAGTTCATTCAGTCTTCTCACTCCCACATGACCCTCAGGTGCTGCCACACTAACAATTTTGTACCTACCGTTCCACCATAATTAACTTGATCTTCCTTCCTTTGTTCTACTCCCAGTCTACACAGCTGTTCATCAGTGTTATTACCCTCTGTCAGGAGGGTCAAATCAATGAGGCAGGCCAGTTCATTGCATTTCATCCAGTACAATCCCAGTGAAGCCAGTATAAATTCCTACCAATACTGCACAGAAAACATGCACGTCTCCTGTTTTGTCTCTGGCATCCAAGATCAGGCAGCTGGGATGAAAAAGCAGCAGAGAACAGGACATGTTCCTGGTCAGGATCAGATGCGACCACTGAAATTCTCCCACCAGTACACAAAAGCAGTAATAAGTAGACATGGGGGTAGAGGGGAGAAATATTTTCACAAGAAATCTAACTTGTTTCAGATGTCCCTATGATGGCATTTTAGCTGCCAGCTGGATCATGACTCACAGATCCCCAATACCAGGCTTCTGACCAGGCCCAGCTCAGCCAGGGAGCTTTGCTACCTCCACCTGACAAACATGACTGGAGAAGCTCCCAGGGCTTACCCCAGCCCTTGTTGCCTTGCCCAGGAACTAGGACAAATTGCTCCAACACATTTCAACCTCCATATTTCAGTAACTGGTAATGAAGTAGGACAGTACAAGCACACACATCCAACTGCAGACAGCAAGAACTTTGTGACTACAATGGGAACAGCTGGAGCACCTCTCAGTTCCTATCACAACCATTCATTCAGCTCCCCCCACACCGTACAGCCTGTTCTGGCCAAAAACACCAAGAAGACTCCTATGACTTAGCTTGTTTGCCATTTATTTCACTGCTTCCAAAAACCAGTCTCACCAACAACCTATTTCCCAACTAAAACTAGGAAGTCTGCTGGGAAGCCATGCCAGGGCAGCAGTGATGACAGGAGGGAATTCCTCATGCTTCATTTCTTAGCCATGGCATCAGGCCACAACCAATTCTACAGCCCACCTGTCCCTCAAAACCCAGGAATGGATTACAGACAGTGAGCAGATCGAAGAGGTCTTTTGGTAGGTTTTCCCCTCACCTAAACTGCACATCCTATAACAAAACAGAAGAGCCATGAGATTTGTTATGGTTTGGAAGCCTACAAGGCATGTTCAGGTTCTGCAGCTGCTGGGGAGCAAGAAGGTTCAAACAGCAGTAGCAATCCCAAAATAGTGCAGAGCTTGGGAAGTAGAAATAGAAAAGGTGAGTGATTCCAGCCCAGCCCACTGGTTACAGAAATTACACAGGGCTCTTGAAGACATCAGAAATTTCACAGCTTCAGCCTAGCTTTTCTCTGAAGATAAAATGGTCAAATTTTATAATTAAGTTTCATGGCTAATACCACTATGAAATGCAAATTTCCTTCATTATCTGTAAAAAAAATTAACATATATTATATTCCACTCTAAAGAGTGCTGTATCAGCATAGAAAAAGAAGAAGAAAAGTCACCACAAATCAGGATAATGTTAGAAAGGCTTGGTAAACATTGCAAGTACAAAACAGCACTATCATCTACCAGAATTTCACAGAAGTGCAGCAGAAGTGTTTCAGCACTGTCAAGCTGAACGTAAGCTGCCAAATTATTTTGGAATAAGCCACATACCTTTTAACATAACCCAGGTTCAAAAATAAGAATTGCCAAGATACACTTACTCAAATAATCTTTTAGAGGCACCACTGTAGCCCCCAAGTGCCTTCTAGTTAAGCACTGCAGAGAGTTTAGCACTCTATAAACAGTCTCTCCTCCTTTTCTGGCACTGTAACAGTGCAAAAAGTAGCAAATGACACCCAGTGTGGCAAGGACTGATCACCAGACATATAGAATCTGCTAAGTTGGAAGGGACACATCAGGATCACTGATTAACTCCTGGCCCTGCCCAGCACACCCCAAGAACCACAGCATATATGTCCCTTGTGTCTAGATACAAAATTCAATATGAAAGCGGAAGCTAGGCAGAGTAGAACCATGTATTTCATGTTTGCATTAATAAGTTATTGCCAGACCTTTGGCTGTGATTTATGAACAATTCATGCAGGAAACAGAACAAAAAAAAAAAATCAAACAATTATCTCTAAAAAGCTAAAAAGTTTAAAAAGCTGTGCACATGGTGGTGAAATCCCAACACAGTATAAAACCACAAGGAAACTATATACGTGACACTTAAAGGCTGAGTTAAGTTTTTACTTCCACAAAGCCAAGGTCAGAGGAACAAGCCCAGTGCAGTCACCAGCACAGAACCGCAGAAGCCTCCCCAGATGGGTGGGGACCTCTTGCTGAGAGTGAAACTAAAATTTTCCAGCAAGTTCACAAAACCACCACTATCCTTCTTCATTCAGTGGAGCTATTAAACCACAACTTTCACAGTCGTATACACAAGTAAGTACACAGACAAGGAAGGAGCCAAGCATACAGAAAGACAGGAAAATATAGCTACAAGCTTCCAAATTCAGACACTGACCAGCAGGAGAGCCTTAGCATATCTTAGACCAAGTGGAAAAAAAACAACTAACAGCTTTTCTCCAGCAGAGTTGTAAGGAAGCAGTGAATCTACCTGGACTTTCAGAGTCCAAATGCCAATGTTCAGACACTGCACATATAGGAGAAACCAATGGATGGCAGAAAATGAAGACATGTATGAGAAGCCTTGGGAGTCAATTTTACCACATATGCAGAGTAGCTGAGCTCAACATCTATAAATAGTCATAAGAAGTGTTTGAGATTGCTTCTCATTTGAGACATCAGAGCCTACCAGGAAAGGGGATGTGCTGGGGATGGAAGGGAAAGAAAAAAGAAATAGCCATAAATTTTATCACACATAGGCTGAATCCCCTCAGTTTTCCTGAGATGCACTTTTTCTGTATCTACTACACGGAGTCTCAGATCTCATGAAGCAGCATGTCCCTCACTCTGTCATTCTTATTCTGAATGTCTCTGACCCTTAAAAACCTTTTACTGGTTGAGTCAGATTTATCATTAGCTCAGTTATAGCATTAAAAAAAAAATTAATATGCAACAATATTGTCCACACGGCATTCGCTCATCCTGGAGAGAATTATTCCAGTCACAACCTAGAGGACTACCATTCAAAAAAATCCAAATATTTTAGACAACATACATCAATTCTTATACCAACTTCAGCTAGTTTTTAAAAAATTACAAATCACCATGTTTCTAGTAATTGTTATCAGTCAAGAGTTATCTTCTATACCCCTCATGCCCAGGAGCTCTCTACACAGTCTGGATGTGACAAGGAAATAAACCCACCCCTTAAGAGTGGCCTAGTCACATCAGTGATGCACACACACTTGTTGCTAGCTGCTTCCAAGCCACCCTTGTTGGCTGGGGACAACTCAGGGGTATTCAGCATGGGTTGTACAAATTCCCACCCCAGCACGTGATGGAAGAAGTACAGATACACGCTTTAGTATGAACTGAGGATTAACCATACTCCCAGGCAACTAACTGGAAACACCTCATTAAAGACAGGCTTTTAACAATCCTGGATCCAATGTGGGATTATACATTGCTGTATAATTATTCTCAACTTGAAAGGGTTGCATAATTTCCCAGGAATATCACGATCTCTAAATGCAAGTCCTAGAAGGGAAAAGTAGAGAGAGGTCTATGCATACATATGTGTGCACAGGCATATACAGCTACACAGTCCTCCTCCTCTCTTATCTTTGAGTATACACAACAAAGATGACAAAAACCCATCCCCATCTCATCCTCTTCCACCACTTAAAAACCACTACCTTACCTTGTGGCTGTGCTTTTGTATATCAGGAAGAAGCAGCCAAGCCAGAAAGTGCATAATTACATTTCTATTTACTTTACCATTCAATTTATGAGGGGGAGGGGTAGGAACAGGAGCAGTTGAAAATATGTCCTTCCCTGAGGGCTGAAACACATGAAACACGTTTTCTTTGAGAAAGAGTTCTAAGGGGAAAAAAACCCCACTCTAACACTTCCATTCCCTAACCCTTACAATAACTTCAGTGGGTACATCTAATCACCTTGCTAATCCCAAATAACATATTTAGTATTCAGTATTTTATTTGAGCTATTACTGCCACTCAGGAGAAATCTTGTTGCCTTTCTCTCAACATCAGTCACAAATGACACCAACCTAACTAGTGACTAGTTATAACAAAAAAAAAGCAAGGTATAGGAACATACTAATCTTTGAAAGCTCTACCTTCTTTCAATTTTGAAGGCATTACTGCACATCTGCAGTGAGAAAACAGAAAGGAAAAGGAAGTCAGGGTAAGCTTTTTTGTTTGTTTTCTTTTATGATTTGTTTGTTTTCTTAAAGAAGACTAGGCTATAGTGCTAAAGATCAAGGCTGACCTTTCTGGGTGTTTTTGATATTTCCCCTGAAAAAAGCACAGGTCTGAGTTATGGATACCCCAAATGTTACATTCATCTGTCAAGCCCAAGATCTGTGACAATCGATAGTGCTGAAGGGTGACAAAGATGAGACCAATTTTACAGTTTTTCCTTCTGATTAAGAAGGAAAAATTGTAAAGTTAAAGGAAAAAACACCCCACTGCTCTGCAGTATAAACAGGTCTCATCCACAGATACCTTAACAATTGATAGCTACTATTATAACATGGTGACCTAAAACTATAGTATTAAGAGGCCTTTACCACTTCAAATTTCATCTGGATATCCATCCTTAGGAACACCCTGCACTAAAATGATGAAAAATCTCTTTGATAAGGTGGCTCTGATGTTAGCTGAACACAAGTCGAAAAACAAGAAAAATGTTACGCCTTTGAAATACACAGTCACTCACTGAACAAACCCAAGACACAGCACTTAACCTGGTAACAGCAGAGATGAACTACTAAAGGCAGTTGCCACTACAGACAGATTGCACCCAAGTAAAACAAGAATTTCTAAAGGGCTCCACTGGTCCAAGAAACACTACCAAGATACCACCACTGGGAACCAAGTTCAGGAAAACCAAGCACATGGGAAGCTGTTTCAGCTGTTTCTTACTCTTACCATCTCTCAACAGAAATAGCAATAAGAAATAACTAGGGGAAATGAAGAACAAAGTAGTAGAGGGGCAGAGGAACACCACAACTAAGTATTAAAAAAACCAAAAACCACACAACACCTTGCCATGCTGAAATGCAGTACTTAGATTAGATTTAGCTACAAGAGAAATCAAGGTTATTCTTAAATAGTAGAGGGGATCTAAACTCATTAGCAAGAATTTAAAAACACACTACAAGGACACAGTATGTATCAGACAGTTCCATCAACCAATATCTACTAGACACAACTGCTTACTAAATACTGTGTGTGTTATATGTAGAAACTGCCTCTTCTCAGCCACTATGTTTTTATACTAAGCTGAAAGTCTACAGTATTTCAGCACTTCCACCTACTCCCCACTTTTATGCACCAACACTGATTCTCTTGCTACAAGTCATCTCTTGGGGTTAAATTTTAACAGACCATGTTATATTTGCATAAGTCTAGTTAATGAAGAAGTGACTGGCAGAGAGTATAATATCCTGACCTTTTGTCATGAATTTTAATTGCCTGCATATGGTTAAGTTTAGCCTTATCTTCCCACATGAAGAGATCCACATGAACAATTTCTCCCTCACCTTATGTAGTGCACTGGCACTTCGTGGAGCCCACCGCTGTGCCCATGAGTTACCTGCAACACATCCTGTGGTGGGTGGAGCAGTGGGGCAGGTGTGACCCCTGCATGGAGGAGCTGAGGTGGGTGCTGAACTGAAATTACTCTGCCCAAACACAGTTGAAGAATTCTCCCTGGTAATGCCACAGCTGCTAAAAACACAGCAATTTCTAAACCAGCCTGGTTGTTCTGATGTTTATGGTCTCCAATGCTCTCCTACATTCATCAAATTTCTTCAAAGTTATTCCTCATCCCCCACACAGGGTCCCCTTCCTTGTTCTTCAGGTTGCAACCAAAGAACAAGGCCATTTTAAAAGAAAAACCAGCTGGGAAAAATTGATGAAAGGAAGCAAGCACTCTTCCATCTCTCCATGAAATTAAGAATTTCACTCCAACTGAACAATGAGAACCTTTCCTTCTACAGCACATCAATGCCGATAACAACTGACAAAGACCAGCAGATTTGTCAAACCTGAGGTCAAATTGCAATTTAAGAAAAACCTTTAATAAGTTCTACATAATTCAATTACACAAATTTCAGTAAGATTTAGATATCCATCAGAGGAAGTACAAAGCTTTTCCCCTCTACAAGCAATTTTTAAAATAAAGATTACATTGAATAAATGACAATCCAAAGCAGGATGCCTTTGCAAAAATCACATATTGCCAGATACAACTCTCAGCACCCTTACTCAGCACATTTAAGAAGTGCCATTTGGGTTTTTTCAATATGTGCTTTTGCAAAGAAACCACTAACTTTGCATGCAGCAACTTGCAAGATTCTCAAAGATTTTCTGCCAAACATCCTCTACACTACAGTGTTAATTCACCATATAAATATTCAAAGATGTTCTTGAATACCTGCCAGACGGGAACACACTCCTCTGCAGCTACACAGCCACTTCCACGCTTACTTAGCTCCCTATAGTAATGCCCTGGGGTGGAAATGAAAGGCCAGACAAAGTTCTACTAAGATAGGTTAAAAAAAATCCTAAGAAAAAAAACAAGCCATCTTGACCACTCCAGGACACTTTTATCCTTTGATATTTAGCTGCCTAGAGCAAAGCAGGAACCCCCAAAGTTTCTTTGTACACAATACATAAAGTTTCCTTTGCCTACTGCTTCCACATTTTTTACCCAACAGTCGAAGACAGTCCTGAAAAATTCATGTCAGGATGAGTTTCTATATCAATACTTGCAAGGGGACAGAGAGAAAGGTGACTACACTTTATTTCAAGTATCCCTCAAATACTGGCAAAACTACTGGAAAACTATCACAAGAGCTCACCATGTCACATCTCAGCTAAGAAGGGAAGCTAAACAACCCTAAGAATATCCAACCCCATCCTCCACAGCTGATGACCAAATGCAAAGGTAAAATGAGTTTGGGAATGAACAGGCTTATTTTACATTGAATAGAAACAGTCTGTGAGGCAGAACTAGGCATGAAGGGGAAAAAAAACAAGATTAGATTCTGTTTTGGTCGCATTTTTCATCTATTTCAAGAAGTTAATTTTAAGAGATTTAAGAGATGAAAGAACTCAAGACTGATTTTGGACCCTTATTTAACCTCGTTTTACATTAAATAAATATATTTTCCTTAAGGATGTCATTTTAAAAGTAGTCTCTTTTGCACATATATTCTTATTTGAACAGGAATTTAAAACGATCTTCAAAATTAAATATGTGGTCATTCATATTTAATTTAGTTGTTTATTCTACAAAAGGAAACTTGAAATAGGACTTTGCAAATTATTTAAAGCAGAGAGAACATATTTAACTAGTTCTATTTATTATAAAAGGAAATTACAATTATTGAATCAGCTCTTGGTATGGTTCTAGCAAAGAAATCCTCTCACCTTGTATTAATACACTGCCCTTCATTACTAACTAATAATTAGACCAGTTTGCAAAAAGTTCAGGGCACTATCTTTGCACTTGCATGTTAGAGCAACCTATTTACACTACAGCAATTTAAATAAACAGCAGATTATTATTTATAACAAGCTGGATGATTCTGGAAGACATGATCTGACTGACTCACCCATTCCTCAGCTGTACTCTCACCACTCCAAGCCCTGCAGGACTGGAGGAGGGTGGGGGAAATGTGTAAAGACTGTTAAGGAAGGAATTTTTTATGTAGTAAAACTTGTATGTGATTCCCTTTGATTAAGGTAGTTCAAGGATGCCTTAGTTAAAAAATTAGCAATTTAACCATAAATTCTCTTTTGTTCCTGTTTTTTGCACTACTTCAATACTTAGGTCTAAAAATAACTGTCTGTAAATTAGGATTTATAACTCTTTCAACTATACACACCTTGCACAGAAGGTGCAAACTCTATATCATACACAAATTTTCACTGAAATTAGATTTTACAATCTGTCAGTCCTTCCAAAAAGGCTTTGTGACACCTTCTAAACTGTAGCTGAGTTCAATTTATTCAACCAAAAAGGAGAGCGATAAAAAGAAAGGGAAAAATACACCCTCTGTTAAGTATAGCACAATACAGATACAAGGCAGTTTAAAATAAAGTCTCACACAATTGACACACATTACTTTTCCCCTACTTACACCACACTGCATCCCAGACAACAGATCCAGATCAAAATCCAACTCACAGCCACAGATTCTCACCAAGATCAAACATAATTAATTTAATTGCTTTTTAAAGACTTCCAGTAACACCAGTTATCTTAATTACCATTCATCTACTCTGTCAGATGATAACCTTTTGGCTCTGCTAAATTTGGGAGTGCCAAGAACATAGCATTTCCTTTTTTCCATTGTATTGTAGATGAGAGTTGAATCTCCAGCTTTTACATTTTTATATTTTTTTGGCAGCACAAGAGGTTTTTAATAGGATAGCAAGTTAAGGTCCTTTCTGAGTGTTGGAAGAATATGAAAGGAACCTTATTACCAATGAGAATACCAGGCACACATAATGTCTTAGGAAGAACAAAACCCCTTTTTCTACTTTCTGCCCTCCTTACTAGGATAAAAACAATTGTGTGCATTTCAGTAGGAAGGGAAAAAATTGTCAGATTAGAGAGCATAAGGACCCAAAACCATAAGAAAACAGACTTTTCCAACTGAAGGAAACAAGTTTAAATTCATTTCACAATTTCTCTTCTCCTTACCATACCCACACAAATTATGCAGAATACTTTCATAATCAGGTTACACTTCTCTAAACAATATAAATTTTGGTTTCAGATGATCACTATAGTACATCACCATCTTTCAGCATTGCAGTGTATTCCAAGCACTCATGTTCTTTAACCCCTTCCTTCTTTCCCCAGGCAGTAAAATGGAGTTCAGTTGAACATTACACTTTCAACAATTTTTATTATATGGGGACAAATATAAGTTAAAGTCAGAAAAATGCAGAAGCTACAACAAAAGGAGGTGAGAACTAATACGGAATATAAATTAATCAGCAAAACATTTCTAAGCAGTCTTCATTTTTCTAAGCATTTTATTTGAACATTATATAGACACAGTCCATTTTTACCATCTGACTACTGGTTTCTGCTCCATCCCAGCTTCCTCTGCCCAACAGCAGCATGGAAGCACTGTGGAAGAAAGGACACATCAGGACTTCCAGGGCAACAACCAGCAGCAAATTTACAGATTTCATTTTCTTTTTGCCCAAATCACCCTAGAACCAAATTCTGCATTGAATACATTACACAACATGAACTAATTTTTCCTAGCCAGCTCCAAAGTTTTGCAGTGTATCCCATTTCCTCTAAAGGCCACTCAGCAGACTGGGCAACTTCAGAAAGGACTCTACTATCAACCATAGACTTAATCTTGAAACTAGACTTAATCAACTACACTAAGGACACTGAATCCTTTAAGGACGAATACAGCAGCACAAGACTTTTTCAACACTGTACTGCAAAGAGACAGAGTTCATAGACTTAATCCTGAAACTAGACTTAATCCACTAAGGACACTGAGTCCTTTAAGGACGAATACAGCAACACAAGACTTTTTCAACACTGTACTGCAAAGAGACAGAGTAAAATCAAATTTTACATGCCTACAACAGGTCAGGGCTTTTAGGAACCCTCACTGCTTTCACACTAGTTATCAGCTGTAAAGGCACCCTGCTCTCGGTTAATAGCCAAAGATACCTCTACACCACATGTGATATTTTGCTCAAAACAGAGAAAATAGATTGGCATTTAATTAGGTTCTTAATACATAAAACCACAAGCTATAGGATCCACCACGTACTATACACTCCTCTTCTAGCCTAATTCCTACTGAAGAAAACTTATCTGCCTCAGAAGGGGGCATTACATGCTAGAGCAATCCCTGACCTAACCCAGTAACCTCTAATTTAGGTGTAGCATCAAGTGAAGCACTAGGAGCAATATTAATACCTGCAAAATGCAAGAGCTCCTGCAACGTGAAAGCATCCTGGAGCAGAAGTACTACACTTGAATTCCTCTTCAGGGCAAAGCTGCACTTACTGACACAATGCACATAGCATGAGATTCCTGTGGGAATTCAGGAACACCAAGGATAGCAACCTCACCCAGGAAGTAATCAAGAGCCAGACCTCAAATGGGCCAACCACAGCATGTCACATTGCTCACTTCAGGATATGAATGAACGCAACACAGAGATCACAAAGCTAGAAGACATTTCACCAGGATAACCGTACATAATGTCCCTCTAAGCACACTTGTTATCTCAATGCCAGGTGCCAGAGCACCACCATCCCACAGCTAGCACACTCTGTACTGTGCATACCCAGCATCACAGCACAGCACCCGCTTTTGCACCAGGCAAACCAAGGAAGTAGCTCCCCATACATATCCCCCACATTTCCTCCAGGCAAACATGGACTCCATCGCCTGTCAAAGGGCCCATCATCATCCATGTGGTGACACATTTCCCTTCTATATACAGCCCTAAGCTCTCCTGCTTTTTAAGCATCTCATCTATTTGGACTCTGACACAAACATAAGCATCACGACTATTATCACATTTCAGGTAAACAACTACAGCAATGACATCCCTCTTTCTCCTGCAATGTTTGGTTTTTTTTAAAGCAACATATCAGAATTGTCCCTGTGTGCTGGCCAGCCCCCTTGCAACACAATGGCTGTTTATCATGATAACACCACATTCTTGCAGCCATTGCCAGGGCTGGGGGCTGGATAGTTGTCAATATGGTAATGGAGGGGTTTGTTGTGGCTGTCTTATTCTGGAGAAGAAAAAGGAGAGCAACTCTCCTTTTCTCCAGCTCTTAATGTCCCTACAATGTCTTTCTCCTGGAGGAAGGGTGGGAATCAAGACTTACTGCAAGCCTGCCCTTCCACTTAAACCAGCATTTTTAGCAGCAAGTTTTCCAGAATTATAGAATCATTTATGTTGGAAGAGACCTCTAAGGTCATCCAACCATTAAACTAGCACTGCCTGGTCCACCACTAAATTCCTCTTTTTGGTCTACAGCTTTGGACATGATCATTGAGCAGTACCTATCCAGGGCAGAAACACATACAAACACAAACACCCTGGCCCAGAAAGTTTTGGGACTTCCCTAATTTATTATAAAATGCTCTCTGGCCCCTCACTCACTTCCTGGTACACCTTCTCTCTGTGCAATACACCAGGAATGGGCACCATCTCATCCTACACTGCAGTCAGGTGCTCAGTGGAAAGGTCAATAGTTTGAACCCTTTGAAAATTTGATCAGTGACAGAAACTTGTCAACAGTGACAAGCTGGCACGAGGGCTCTAATTACGAGGCAGTGGCAGGAAACACAGGTACAACTCCAAATATGCCCTCAGCCAGTTTTTGGAAAAGGTGACCCCTTTTGATGTGCGTTTTTCACAGTGCTCAGTGGCCAGTGACCAGGCCAGGAACCAGGTGCTTGCACAGCAGGCAGATGCTGACAGCCACGCAGTTTGTCTGTGCCAGCACCCCAGCACACTGCTCCACCACACACAGACCTCTGCAAACAATCCTGACTTCACTGGAGTTATATTCTGTGAAGATGATCTAAAACAGCAGCTAAATCCTTGAGGATTCCTTTTTTCCCTGCAAATACCTGCCAGGACAGGAAGGTGAAGCCAAGGAGGGAACAGAGTCCAACAACAAAAAAAAGAATATGACATTTTCCACCTGTTTCACTAGATCTTCAGTCTGTCTCTAATTGCCTTCTGTTCACAGCACAAAGGAGATGCTGCATGAAAAACAGAAGCATAGGGGGCCTCAGGTGTCAACACACAGCCCTGCCACACATCAGGATGTGTCCCAGGGCAGTGGGAACCAGTACTGCCACATTCATCCCTTTACCCTTCCCTCATACCAAGACGACAGCAAGGGGTGGCAGGGGGATAGGTATCTCCATCCAGCTCTTTTGCTCTTTCCCCACACACTCTGCAACACAATCAATCACTGCAGTCTTCCTTCAACTGGGAGAAAAACCTCATACACTCTGCAACATACACAATCAATCACTGCAGTCTTCCTTCAACTGGGAGAAAAACCATGAAGTTGAACAAGGTAAAGGAAGTAACAGAACATGCACACACACAAAAAAAAAAAAGAGCAACTTCTGGAAATAACACAAATATGTTTTTCAGAAATAAAGGCTTAGGGTTTTTTAGTTTATTTTGGATAATTATTTTTAACTGCATAACATGTTCAAAAAGTATTATCCTTATACTTGGAATTGAACAGGACATCTATTTTTAAATATTATTCATTCAGTCACAAGTCATCCCCAGAGACAAGACAAATAATAATAAATCAATGTCTCCAGCAAGCACAGAGTCACCCTGGCTGTAAATTAGCCTAGCTGACCATTCTATGTTGCATTTTATGTTCATATTTTACATGCACCCTTGGAGTGTATGTGCCACAAAACCTTTCTAATACAGGCATCTCTTCAGACTCAAGATCCCACATTTTAAATCCAGTTAAATGCTCCAAAGCATCTTCTTTCAATCCCAGATTCTGCCAGCCAAACCAGCTACATACGTTGAGGCAAGTTTGTACACTAGACAGACAACAGGCTAACATTTTATCTTTATAAACTGGAGTCTCAATTTGAGAAGTAAAATATCCCAGTCTCACAAATGATGGTAGACCACCACTAGGGCTAACAGGACACAGATTAGCACAGATTTTGCTTCAGTCCAGTACACACTTTTCCAGTTTGTTCCATCTATTTTCAGGACTGCAATTTATACAGTGTGACACATGAAAAAGGCACATTACCACCAAGAAACTGTCCCACTTGATGCCTCAGACATGCCTGACCATGGGATCCCATCTTTACCACTGCAGTCCTAGCATTAATTTCACTGTTTCTCCAAGAGGGAGAATGAGTCTCAAACTTGCAAGGGTTAATCACCCTCCAAAAGCAACCCATTTTGCAAGGCCAGGTATTGTTCTTTCATCCCATTGCACACACCCTTACCTAAGGGAAGGAAAAATGCTTGAGTGAACACACTTCCTTTTCCTTGGACATGGTACCCTACAACACACAAAAAGCTGTCACACCACAACCCTGTTGTGCACCTTGCTAAAAAATACCTGATCTTGTAAACCAGAGAGTTTAGGGGGTTTTGATTAGTCTGATTGGTTTTCAAAGTCAAAAAAGGTACAGCCTGTCTATGTTTTCTTCAAGGAGACGAACACACCCAATACTGTTAGTCACTATGTAAGCAAAGTAACTACTATCTTTTACCAATGATGAAATATTTAACACTGTCTGCTGAGAAAGGGAAGTTATTCACCATGTAGTGACAGAAAACCCACTCTAGCAGATTACAGGTAGAGAAGGTCTAAGTCAGGAAATTCTCAGCTCAAAGATTTGGAAGACAACCTTAACAATCTAATGTAGAAATTATTTCTCCTCTTAAAACAAATAGGAACAGCAAAATACAGTTTACATGGAATCCATCAACTTCAAGTTTCCCAAGTTTTAGCAACCACTTACTTCACTGTAGCCTTAATGAAAGCCTTTCTAAAGAGCTACTTTAGATTAAAAAAGAAAATCTAAAATTTGGTTTCTCAGGTCCATGCCTCACTTCTCTCCAGAGAAGGCTCTACATAAAGACCCCAAGAATTCAGTCCCGAGTCTTCATAGCAGGTTCTCGTGCTCCCTCCTGCTACAATGTGTAAGAAAGATGAAGACAATGCATTAATCCTTTAGGCATAAAAGGGTCTTTGTCCAAACTCTGCAGAAGTGTCATTCAAGGAGAGGCTCTGCAGGAGGACTGAAGTAACAGACACCACTGTGGCTGATGCGCAGTCACTCTGTCCCTGCATCTCAGCAGCTCTCTAAGCCATGACTGATCTAGGTTGGTTTTTTTTTGGATAAGTACAAGAAAAGCATATACATGGAAACAAGTCTTCCAAGTAGAAGTATGATGCACCTGGGCATTGGAAGCTTCTTGCAAGCACTGGAGTATACTTGCAAAAACTTGACCTGTATGTTTCACACATTGCTCTTCACCAGGGAGGGGAAAGAAGAGAGCAACAGGGATCTGGAGCAGCAGCAGTGCAGAACATCAGGTTAGGAGCCTGACATCTACATGGACACTGCTATTCATAATTTTAGTGAAGTGTTTTACAGAGTTCTTTCAATCTCCTTTCTTTCAGTACTGATTCTCCTGTAACCAAGGAACTTCCAGTTAACATTCAGAGGGCAAATAATGAATTTGAACTGGGTTTCAATAGCCTTGAAAATAGAAATAATTCCAACACAGAATGGTATGATTTCTGACAATGGGAAAAACTCCGTTTGAACTCTTCCCTTTCTCCTTTTCCATTTTTAACATACTGTTTGTGCACTTAAGTATAAAACCACTTCTACATTAATACAATTGTCAACATTTAACTTGCCCTGTCAAGATAACAGTGTAATCTTCCAAAACATGTTTCACAACTTTAATAAATCTTCAAATGTCTGGTGAAACTAGAACAGTGGTTTGCAGGGGTGGGTGTGGGTGTTTCTTTTAAAACATCCTTTTGTCCTGAATTAGCTCAATGCTCCCAATCTCAGTGTGCCAGTGAAACACAGCACAGCAAGTACCTGGGCACTGTGCATGTGACACTGTCAAACAGAGTATTCCTCTGCACAGATTATAAAGTGTGTAACATAGTTTTTTGAGTACAAAGACCAGACTGAATACTTTCATAACTCTCTGATTAGACTTAATCTCTAGTCTAAGTGAAAAGTGTATTAACTAAGTTAATAATTTTTTTTTAAAAGCTCAATAAATCAAACCAACAAGTTCTAAATTGGGCACAACAGCCAGGTCCAAGAGAACAATTCCCAAGCATAGAAGAACAGCACTCAGAGCAAAGCAATTACACATCACTGTACCAGAGAGAACAAAACTATATTCAGAAGGACACCACCAGACTTTCTTGACAAAAGACTGTGGAAGCTGAAAGATGCATGGTGTTAAACAATATGTTCTCGTGAATTTCCACAAGAAATCTCATCCAAGAACAAGATGTACATGTAGAAGAAACCAGGAAAATAAGGGTGATGAACTCTCTCTGGAAACGATTTTGCTGACTATAGCTGTTGTTCATTATAAAGCTGTAACAGAAGTAAAAGCCTGGAAAAAAGCAATAGAAAAGCTTTGGTCTGTTGGCACTTAACTACTACTTTATTTATTCTTTTCCATTAATACAATCATATTTTATAACATAACTATTAAAACAACACAGAAACCAAAAGACTTTGCTCTATTCCCAGTGTCCTCCCATAAAATGTTCAAATAAATCCCCATTTGTTATTCACACACAGACTGCTGCTCTTTGCTCCTTCAGGATAATGTGGTAAATTAAGAACAAAAATAGCTGGCAAAACATTTCAGAATTTACTCATCATACCACTTTTCTCTCATCAATAATTTGTAACATAACATTTTAGGAGCATTTTCCATTTTCGGTCCTCTGCCATTATCTAAATTGGGGGGTTGTGGGGGGCAAAAAAACACACTTCAATGCTAGGAAATAAAAGCAGAGTATATGGGAACTAACTAAAGTTATTTGTGGAATGAATTACATAGACCCATCAAAGCATGTTCTTTCATGGTTTAATTGCATGTTTCTCCACAGCTAAATGCAGAAGCTGTTGACTGTCCTCGTATGTTTATCTAATTCCACTATGAAATCTTTCAGGTTTTGGATAGTAGGTGCTCTTCATTTACAACAAGGTGATGTTGAAGTCCAGAAAAGAACTTCATGATTAATTTATGGCTGAAAAGTACTGCTGTACATTCCCTAGACTTATCATCAAAATAACCTTAAGAATACATAACTTATCTAATCTCTGTCACATAGCCAGATCGTTTCCTCCCATCATGTGTCCTGTACTTCTGAGATAGAATTTGGTCTTTTACTGAAACACACAGTCACCATCTCCCACCAGATAAGAGATTCAACAGCTCTTCATCACTTCTTCCATATCCAGCAGAAGACCCACACACCTGAAAAGATGCTAGGCTGCTAGAGAATGCTTCCCCAGCACAGGAGCTGCCTCCTTACAGCTATTAAGCTACTCTCAATTAATAATTTTCACATTATTCCTCTCTGGCATCTTGACATGTTTGATGGTGCATCTGTCCCATGCACTCAATGAATGAATGAATACCTAAAAATGCATTTTATTAGACAGTGAATGTATTTCTGAAAGAAACCTTCACAAAGTCACAGCCACAGCTGTAGATGTATCCACTGACAACCAGCCTCCTCTGCTGCTCTCACCCAGAGCTGGTGAGGCCCCCAGAGGGAAGATGCGGCCCAAAACACACCCAAACTCAACCCTGCCCTTGGCTGAAGGAACTGGAACTGCCCACACCCTCTGTTAGAGCTGACCATCTTCCAGCAGCTCCCCAATGACAACCAGCTCCCAGCCCTGGCCCAGCCTCTGCAAGCACCAGTGTCAATGTCAGTGGCCCTCACCTGCTAGGATATGCACCTGGAGTCAGTGACTCTGTACCAGCTCCTACCTGCTGGTCCCACAGATAAGTGACAAACAAAACACATAACAAAATATAACAAAATATAACAAAACACATAACAAAATATAACTGCAAGCATTTGGATTTCAGTTCATTTCCCTTTTTTTAGCTTCACTCAGGGCCGATGAGCCCAACTAAGGGCCAATCAAATTTTCTCCTTTTATTTTCTCCAAGGCAGTATCAGGTGGGTGTCTTTTCAAAAAGGCTCAGAGACTTCATATCCTAATAAATAAATAAATGGCAGTTTGACTCCTCCTTCTCAATGACCCATGTTTCACTGACTTTGCAGCTGCGTACATTTACAGATCAGTAGTTACTTGCTTCATTCTCAAAACCAAAGCTTGCAACAGAGCCCTACCATTGCTTCTTTCTAACCCACAGGTTCCAATGGACTGCTCTATTTCCTTAGGCTGTCACTTGTATTGCTACCTTTAAAACTCACAGCTTTCTTCTGAAAATATACTGTCACTTCCTGAAATTACAGATCAGCTGCATCCCCAGAATACACTGGGAGAGGGGAGAAAGACATAAAACAGACTTCTGACAAGGTACAGGGCACTATAACTTATTCTTTCATCAACACAATAAGGAGTCAGACAATGAAACTCCTCCCTCCCACCTCACAATGTTTAAACCCTATTATTCATTTTTCAGACTGTTAGTAAGGCATCCAAATAAATGCAGTTCTCCACAACTTCGTGATAGGAGTACCTCAGTTTGCAAGGTAAGTGGAATCAGCTGTGCTTTTCTAACCATGCATTTTCCTTTGAAGGAGGGATACCGTGCAACACTTGAAAAGCAGATCATGCATGCTCTGAGCACACCAATCCACCCTGCTACCTGGCAGCAGAGCACCTACACTGTCCTGAAACAACATCAGTTCAGCTCAAGCCCACGTGCTCTTCCCCTTCCATGCCTGCATTGATGTACCTATTCCTTATTTGTATTCAAAAGATTTCAATAACAATATTTCCCTACTCTTCCCTGCTCACAAAAGCCAACCCCAACACACACCATGGACAAGTGATTCTGCTACGAGAAACACCCTAAAGGAAAATCAAAACTAGGAGCAGTTACTCAGAGGTGTTAACACAGCCCAGCTAATTCTCTGCTAAACTGCCCAATGATGTGAGCACATGATAAATATTTTCATGCTACTGTATGAGAGTCTTCCTTCTTTCCCCACACCTGAGGGGAGGAGGGGGGCACGGTGCCCCAAAGGGTGCTGGGGAAGGCAGGGAAAGACACCCCACATTGCCCCTAGTTTGCCTCTCACCTAGGCACCCCTCCTCCACAGGATCACTGAAGGGCTCCCACAGCAGCAGCCCCTCCCCACAGCAGCTTTTAAACCTCTTTAGAAACACTTAACACACTACACACAGTGCCTCACATAGCAGCTCTCGCTCAGGGTTACATCCTCCTTTCCTGGCAGAGCACATGCAAATCAATGGTTGCTTTTATGGTTTGTGTTTTGGGATGGTTTTTTTCCCCTCCCTGAGGAGCCTCAATTTCTATTCCAAGGCAGAGTCGTGCTTCAAACACACGGAGCAGCATATGTTATTTCTTCACCTACCAATCAAGATGCTAGAAGAAACCAGCCTGGTACTTCTATATCTGTCATTTCATAAATGCTAGGCAATACCCTAGAAATGTCTTCATTGCAGCATCTGATTTGTCCCCACCAGACAGCCCAAGAAAAAGAAGCTATACAGTTGACAGAAAGGAGCCAGGCTACAGCAACCCAAAGGCTTAGTCTTAAAGTAATTTCAGTGGCTAGAAACAAGAAGAGCAAGTTTGTCACTCATCTTTAACACCCCATCTGCACAAATGTCCCTGAAGAGTTCATACAGTGCAAATCTGGCTACACCAACTCTGCATCCACTTGACAGAATCCTAAGGGTCCACACGCAACTATGACAACTCCTGACAGTTTCACACCAATAGAGCCAAAATGGAAAAGGAGAAGCAGCATATTTGGCCTGTAGTTATCTGGCAGCGAGAGACACAACTAAAGGAACTGGTTCCAAAGGCAATCTGTGGCATGATGGGGCAGCGAGACCCCAGGAGCTCCTCAGGAGCAAGGGGTCTGCCAGCCAAGCAAGCGTTGCTTCAGAGGGCAAGGGGACAGACAGACAACAGCAGCAGTTCTCAGAATAAGCCTCGCCCCAAAGTCTAAAACTAAGTTACAATTTCTCAAAGCAGTCTTTCAGTCAAATATATTTGAGGAGAAATAAGTTCCCTTCAATTCAGAGCGTGCTCATATCTTAAAATGCACCAGAGGCACAATCTTCTAAAAATGTTTTTCCTGCTATGTCTTACTGTTTAATTATATATTACCATTCCAAGATACCATGACAGATTTTAAGTGAGTTTGTCTTTTTTCCATAATTAATCATAGCAAAGACTCATCTGTTTTTCAAGCCCGTGATGACAGCACTGTTTTCACCACTGTAAGGCAATCATCCCACAGCATTCCTTCCCGAAAGCTATTGCAATGAGAAAAGCTCACCTATCTGCACAAGATGCCTTTCAAAGATATAAATCAGCTCCACATACATTACTTCACACTACAGGGAAGTTAATAAAAAGGAAAACTGCTTTTCCATAGCAAGCCATTATACAGACACACAGGCACAGTACAGGCTAATAATGCTAAATAATACCAATTATAAATATATAACCCCAGCATAACCATCCAGGAACAACTAAACCCACTAAACACCACTCAGCCATCAGCATCCACCACTGGTACAGAAAGAAGGGAGGCAAACAGATCGTTGGTCTTTCTGAAAACAAAACACAGCTTCCTTTATAAACTCAATAACCAGAAGTTATTTTATAGGCAGCTTTGGTCACCATCAATTATTATTCTAAGTGCAGAAGAGGTCTCTTCAAACATAACCTGTAGCTACATGTAGTTCAGTACTAACAGACCACTTAGTCAAAGAGGAGCCATATCCAAAGCAGAAAACAAATACTAATTGGACAACAGGAAAAAGTCTTCCTTCTTTCATCCCAAGTCACAGAAGTGACACTAAGGGCATAGAAAATCTCTGCTCTGGAAAAAAAAAAAATCAAGCACTAATCATTTGTAACAGATTATAGCACATTCATTTAAAGTTTCTTTGCTGACCACTGAAGGAAAAAGTGTTTCCAATATAATCAATAATATACAGAGATGCCCATCCAAAGCATTTTATCCTTCATCCTCTTAATTTGAAAGGAAAGAACAAATGAGATACTTGCAAAATTACTTTTTCCCCATCTGTGAAATCCTATGGCAAGCCCCCACTTTTTTTTTTAAGTGACAAAGGGAAATCCTGTTAATTTATTTTGTTTGGTCTATAGAGAAATCATGATTTTCTGCAGTTCTCCTAAATCCTTCATGTGGCACACTGGCAGCCGCCCAATTACAAGTCTAAGAAAAAATTACATAGCTTGTTCTGCTAATAAAAACAAGCATAGATGGGCCCCACACAGCCCTGAGCAGGTGTAAAACTTTATGTGTCTTAATACAGTCTCATAAGAGTGACTTTAGATCAAAGCTCAATAACCAACACACTGCCTGTGCTGACAGTGCCACCTTTATGGTTTTCTAGCTGTTTCACAGTTTTAGAAAGCAAGATAACTAAAGCAGCAAAAAAAAAAGACAATATATTCAGCTGACAGGCTGCTAAAGACTAAAGTTTACATTTGTATCAAAATATTTAGAAGCATTTTTACCAGTACCACTCTTTGTTAAGGCCTGACCCAGAAAGATTCTGGCATTTCAAATTATAATTTCCTTCCAAGTTGTTACAAGAAAAACAACAAAAAAGACTTAGCCATAGATCTTAAACATCACATCTAGAACATGAATGGTTTTAAATAACCACAATATCCTGACAGCCTGGTGATCTGTTCAGAAGAGATGAAGACAAACATTGAAATAAACAAACAGAATTGCCCAGGAGAGCACAGAGAAAGTGATCTTTACACAGGACATTATACATCTATCTTCTTTTATTTACAAGAATAGAGTAAACTGTTTTCAGTATGCTTATTTAAAAATGCATAGGAATAATACACACTCAAAAAATATTATGACACATTAAATCACTTGATCACATATTAAACCATGCAGAGTTTTTCACCCACAGTGTTTTTCGTACTTTATTTATTCAGTGAAAATATTCAGTGCACATTTTCATGTGCTCTCTAATCAAAGTGTTAAGAGACTTCCTACATCACTGGTGCTAAGAACTTAAAGAGCAGCAAGAAACAGGGCAGCCTATTTTCTGTGACAGCAAATGATAGTCTTTTTCTGATCTCTTGAGTCTCAAAAGCCACACAGATACCTTAGCTACTCCAAATATTAGTAAGTTATAACACTTCTACTGTATTTCAAGTCATTTAGACTAAAGAGCATTTCATGCTGGAGAAATCTGCCCAGAAAAAAAAAAAAAACCAACTCCATTTTCCTTTCTAAGCATCAAAATTAGCATTCTCTTTCCATAATATCTAGGAAAATTAAAATATCTTCTCCTCAGTCCTGACAACTAGTCTTTAATTTACTGTCATCTATACTTCAGGAAACTTCAGTCCTTTCATTAGGAAAACCCTCCCACAGATTTACTTGTAGTGAATGGTTCAGATCTGAGCTACAGTACAGTAATTTATTTGAAGCAATCACACATCCATAGTAATAGTAATTTGAAATCCATAGCATAGTAATTTGAAAAAATTATTTAAGATCAGTCATCACTCACTATTTTTAAATTAATGCAGAAGTCTTTTAGCCTTGTATACAAATTTACTGTGTTCTCGTTCCACTGAAGAAATTGAACATGGTTGTAACAGGAAATTTACAATCATCTCCCCCAGCCAAAACAACACAACTTACTGTACAATTTGCTCATTCATGAAAAAGCTCCAATACATCCATGTTTCCTCACACACCTTATAAGACTGTGGTACTTACATACATACACACGTACAAACGGTCTCTGCAAGCTATCCCCACACTCAAGGCCCATAAAGATACTGACTACACACTTAAAATCAAATGAAGTTATGTTCAGAGTAACAGCAGAAAACAAAAAACACAACAGCATTCAAAATTAAAAACCCACAAGCATCTGTTTCATAAACTGCTCTTCCAGAAGAGGAAGACTCAGAAAGCAAAGGTCTAAGAAACAAACTATTCAAACACCAATGGGACTCAGATCAAACCCACATCCTATGTAATCTGACATATCAAATCACAACCAACTGAAGACCTAAAGTTTTTAACATGTGGAAAACTTTTTTAAAAAAACAAACTACTGCTAGGTTTGCTAGATATCACAGGAAAATCTTTTGATAACAGGAGCATTTTCCGTGTAAGAATGCACAGCCTCAGACTGTCAGGCTGAGGAACCCAGCATCCAGTATCTGAATGGAGCACAAATTTCTACCCAGGTTTAAACAACTCTCAGCTGTCCTTCCAAAACCTTTGTTCTCCCCCTGCTAAGGTGACGGTACCTCACTACCCACCCCAACATCCACCAGAGCCTCAGGAGACCCCAACACACTACAACCAAACAACAGCCACGTTTTCGCAACAACCTTCAGATCTGTTACACGAATGTTTTGCTGGAGGAAATGCCTGAGTGAGTAGCCTTAGACAACTGTTTTACATTAAGGAGGAAGCACATTAATTTACTGCATGAGTACTACTGCGATGCACTTCCAGGAGGTACAATGTTGCAGCCACAGTTTCCATTTCCAGCGTCTGAGAATCAACACGAAAGCTACCAACACTAGGTTGCATAAGAGCACTTTAAACACATGGCTATTTACAAAAGTAGAGGTAATTATGATGCCAGAGGTGGATCGCAAATAAACAGACTTGACTAATACTGACAAAAAAACACAAAAACAAAACAAACCCTGAGATGTACAATTACTGTTACTCAATAACAGTAGGGGAGCTGCATGAACAGCCTCAGTCACTAGCTGTACCACCAACATATGCCAAAAAAAACTACTGGACAAAGGTGCTGTTTAAAAATGTCAGCTTATATCAGAAGCTATGGGTAGAGGAGAAAAGAGGAAAACACCGTTCCCCTCGACAGTTTACCTGATCTGGACTTGATGATGTCGCTGAACTCGCTGTGTCCCCCGCCAGGTCCTTCCTCCTGCTCGGAGACACGGGCCATGCTCGGGGGCTGCGGTGTGCCACGGGCGGAGCCTAAATCCGCTGGGAAAAGGCTCCCATGGAGGGCCACGGCTCAGCACCTACAGCACAGGACCAGGAGCAGAAAGGCACGGTAACTCCCCGGCTATGCCAGGGGTGACTCCGCGTGCGATGGGAGGGAGCGAGGCTTGCTGGCCATGCCCACGCGAGTCGCGGGACAGCCGACCTGCCATTCGCTGTGCCCCTGCAGCGGGACACCTTATGGAGCATTTAAAAAGTGGGACGGCCCTGAAGGTGCAGCAGCACAGCTGAATCCTCAGCCGCGAAAGCCAAGCTTCACTCACCCTTGGGCGACAGGGCGCCCCGTGCCCAGCCGTGACCCCCGGAGGAGCAGGACACGGCTCTCGCCGCGACACCGCCGCCACCACGGGTCCCCCGGCTGGCAGCGAGCGGGACAGCCCCGCTCCAGGGTGGCACGGCCAGGGAGCTCCGGGGCGTGTGCCAGCGGCAAAGGGGTACAGGCAGCGCCGCCCCGGCCGGCCCAGGGCGCGACAGCCACGTGTGGGAGAAGCCACGCAGCCCCTCTCCCGGGTGGGGAAGCGGAGCTCCGCGGGGCAGGCCCCGGGCACGGCCGCCCCGGCAGAGCGGCCGCCGCCCCCGCTCCCCCGGCGGGGATTTTGACCCGGCAGCCGGCCGGGCGTGCCGCACCTCCGCCCCGCGGGATGCGCGGCCACAGCAGCGCCGCCGCCGCCCTCGGGCACCCCTGCGGAGGAGCGGCTCCTCGCCTCGGCTCCCCGCGGCCGCTCCGTCCCGCCCGCAGGTGCGGGCGCCGCCCCGCGCCCCGCGACGTTCCCGGAGCTGGGAACAAACTTTCCTCGCCCAGCCCCTCCCGGTGCCGCCGCCTGCCCGCGGAGCTGCCGGGGCAGCGGCCGACAGCAACTCTCCCCGGCCGCCACTCACCCTTCGGGCACGGCGGCGGGAGGGGCCGCGCTGCCCCACGGCGCTGCCCGGCTCCTGCTCGCACCCCGTCCTCCGCCAGCGACTCCCGCGGCGCTGCGCTGGCGGACCCACAACTTTCTGTGGGAGCCGCTGCTGTCCGTCCTTCCCCTTCTCCTCCCCCTTCTTCCCCGCCCCTCGCGGCCCGGCCCTGCGGCGGCCCCTCCCTCGGCCCCCGCGCCCCCTTTGTTGGCCGGGCCAGCGCCGCGGGTGCGGGAGGGCCGCCCCGGCCGCGGCCCCTTCTCGGAGCGAGGGGCGGGGAAGGGCCGGGCCGGCGCGCAGGGGAGGGGAAGGGAAGGGTAGAGAGGGGCGGAGCGGAGCGGAGCGGGCCCTGGCTGCGCCCCCGCTCCTCCCCGGACCCCGCCCGAGGTGGTGGTGAAGAGTTGTCCCGCTCCCCTCCTCCCCCGGGGCCTTCCCGTCCGCACCTGTGCGCTCCCGCCGCTCCTTCTGCTCCCTTCCCTGCCCCGGTAAGCGCAGTCGCGCAGCACTTCGGAGGGGAAGCGCCCCGCGGCCTCCCATGAACGCCGAAGTCAGGAAGTGTGACAAAATTTGAGAAGCACTTAGGAAATTTACAAACAGCCGGAAACAACTATCCCGAAATCCGCCTGCTTTGGCCAGGTGTCTGTGCCTCATCTCACGGGGTCACTTGGCAGTTGTCGCTTGGCAGTGACAATTCCCGGGCGGTTTTCGGCTGGGCAAGAAAGGAACAGTTATGGATCAATAAAAATGTGCTGATGCTGGGTGTCTGCAATCATTTTTGATGTATGAACATACATAAATGCTAGTGAAATATTTAGCTGACACTAATTAATTTATTGCTACATTTGCAATCTGGGAATGAACTTACCCCTGTTTGCACAGGCAAGTAATCCGTGCTCACCTGTACTGTGAGGCTGAGGAACACGTGGCTGTATTTACCTCGATAAGCATTAGTCTGAAGTTTCAGCAGTATCAGAGAGAAACTGTAGCAGAGTAATTCCTCTGTGTTACCTACCAGGCCTCAGGCCATGCAGCCCAAAATGTTTTCAAGGTTAGACGCATTCCCAACACCAAGTACTTCACCACCTAAATAAGAAAGGCCAGCAATCTGCAGGAAAGGAGGTGCAGAATTTATTAGCCAGTGGAAAGGAGGAAGTACAGGCTTGGCAACATACTTATTCTGTATCTCCAGGTGAACAGAAATTGGTGGCAATGTGAAACAAGGAAGATTTGTCTTCAAAAGTATTTTTTCTTACCAGTACACAGCTCATAGGTTTACTAGGCACTACAGATAACAAGAGTAAACAATGACTATGTGCATGTTAGCCTAACCTAACTTTGATATTTAATCTTACTTTACTATTTCCCCCAAGGAAAAAAGAGATTCCTCAAAGAAACAAAATCTGGTACCTGTAAATTATTATTATTGTAATTCTAACTGCATTTAACTATTTTTTTTTCCTCAGCCTTTGATTGGTGCAGTACATGGGGAACAGGGACTGGGTCTTTTGCTTCTGTATTGGAGGATGGAAGGCCTTGAAGATAGTGTGCTATATTTTTGCATTTCAAAGAAGCCTAAAAACAAAGATGCCTAGTTTGGATCATTCCATAGCTTTCCTTGGTGATTTAGTGCAAATTAATTAATTCATCCTTGATCTGCTTAATCCAAAACACTGCATGAAGTCATTAATGGTTCTTATTTATAAAAGGATCATAATAATGTGTCAAAAAATTTGGATGACTGGAATTGTGAATCTGTTGAGAATTGCAGCTCATGGACGACAAACACTGTAAAAACATGGACATCGATGCCTATCAGTGTCTAACTGTAAGGCAGCACTGAGCAGTACAGTGGATTTGTTGGAAAGGTATGGTCTGTGTTTGTGCCTATTTATTTACATTACACTGAAAAACCTGTACTGCAAACATAATGTTTGTGGTTAGAGGAGCATCACTTGTTCCCTGCTGCTCTTCACTGGCTTCTCTGCCACATCCCATGCATTTCCTCTGTCTGCTGGATTTTCAGTGCTCAGTAACAAACAAACATGCAAACACTGGAAACCCACAACCCAGCCCCAGCTGCTTTTCACACACTTCAAAGACATGAAACCCCGTGTAACCCAGTGCCCACTCAAGAGTCAGCACGGATGGAGATTGTCACTTCCCACTGCTGGGTATCCAGCAGCAGTGCAGGGACAGGGATCGCAAAGCACAGCATTGCCTTGCCTAATGCAGGGAAATGCTAAGTGAAAAAACCAAAACACCACCACCTTTCTTTTGTGGGATGCACTGAGGGGATTACTCCTTCCACAGAGGTTACCCAAGACCGCTATTAGGTAGCAGTAACTTTTATTGCTAAAAGCTGCAGTCAAACTGATAAGCAGGAGGGGAGAGCTGGTATATCCCATTTCACATCTCTGTGTCTGAGTCCAAGGTCCCAATTTTTACAATCTTGCTCTGAAAGCACCTAAAATTACTTCTCAAAAAGAGATACATTTTAGTTTCACCTTATAGCATTTCATGTTTTTTCCTGTTTTAGACAGAAGTATAATCATTATGTTCCTTTGAACTGCAAAGTGCCAACAGAAGGGTAATAGAACAATGAGACTGCACACTACCTCAAGGAAGCAGGTTAATTTCTTCCTGGTGTGTTTCAAACATGCCCATCTCTAGAGCCATCCTTACTCTACTGTTGATCAAAGCCTGGGTTTTCGGAGCTAGTTGTTTAGATGATAGGCTTCTCATGCAACGGCTATAATTTTTATACATACAATTATTTATACATAATATATAATTTTATAGGGTCTTCAGGCACATCTCCATCAGGGGAAAAAATTAAAATACCCTAACCTTTAATATTCTGTACATGTATATGCTTTAGGTCTCTCTAATTTTTTTATTCCAGTGATTGTCACAATTAAGAAATTGGTGACTAGCACAATTTTAAAGTCAAACAGCAAAGTCCCCATTCAGTTGTATATCTAAAACCTGCATTCACCTACAAATTCCTACTGAATATCATGTGGATTGTGTGGCACAGCTTACTTTTCTGTATAGGCAGAATGAAATAGGAAAATAAAGGAAAAGTCCATTAACCCCTTAGATAATGTTTAAAAAGATTAAGGGAATACAGAAAAGAAAGGGGGCTGAGAAAATGTGAGGCCCTTGAACTTTGACCAAAATAAATAAATACTTTATTCCTTAGTGCATTAAGACAATGCTGTTGTGAGGCTCTGAACTCATCTTACCTTGTCTCCTTCTCTTTTCTGTGTTCTTAGTATTCCTGTTTTTAGAATACACTCATAATTGATAGGATTGCAATATAACTAGGAATTTTGTGTATCTCATTACCTTGAGATTGACTGCTCTAATAATGCATGTGCCCATTCATCAATGTTTTGTCATGATTTCAGAAAATCATTCCACATTCAGTAAGACAGGAGATACCAAATGGATTGCATTGTAAGTAGGGCATCTTTATTGCCCCTTTCTGCAAGCCCATCATGTTGTCAGTCTCAGTTATCAGATCAGGCAAGCTGTTACTCAGCAGACTTTTTTTTCCCTGCAGAACTTGCATCAGAATTCAAGTTAACAGCTCCTTGGTACTTTGGTGCACTAACCAGTTAGTACAAGTACCTTAATATTAGAAATAATTGGAGATAATATTCATTATCTCTAATCCAAGGGAAAAAAACCAAAAAACTTTAAATAAACATCATTCTCTCTGTTCCTCTAGTGAGAAAAATTACCAAGTTTTTCTAAAAGCTTTGGTCAATTTTATCTTCAACTCTTTTGGCAGTACATTTGAAAAACTTCAGTACATCAGGATAATATAGTTAGCTGATTTCTCATCCTTTTTCTGTAATTTAAAATCTTTGGAGTTATCTTTATTTCAAGCGTCTCACACTAAAATATCCAAAGTCAGCACAATTTTTAAAGGTGGGCCAGCATTTTCTACCACTGACTTTTTAGGATGGAATCTGATTTTAATATTAAATTGTTTATTTTTATTCCAAAGCCAGCTGCCTGTGTGTGCAAGCTGCTTCTGATCTCCTCCAAGAATATAAACATAGCTTAATGAATTCAACACTGTTTTGCTACACCAAGTTAACCATGTATCAGGAGCTACTAGGTGCAGAGAATGGACTGAGGCAGAGGGCAGCAGGAATCCTGATAATGACACCAGCCCAGGGTGCAGGATGCCCTTTGAGCAAAATGCCTGTCACACGTGCCACCACAGGTCCACCTGCTTTAACCTAAAGAAAAGGCAGTATATTCCCCTTGTATACTTCCATTTCTACAAGTTGGAATCTGTATCCTCAGTGGATTCTTTCCACTCTATTTATATCTTATTTGATTTGATATATCTATCAATTAGATCAGATTCAAGGGAATATTGTGTGCATAAAATATACTGGAAACTTGTACCTTAAGTTTCAGCATTTTTTTATAGCTTCATTATAAAACCCCAGAAAACTGCTCCATATTAATATAAATGCTTACATCCCTTTAGCTGCAGTGACATTAATTGGAACTACCATAATTTATCATCATTCTGAAGAATATAACCTCTCAAAGTACATTAAATAAGAGTGCATTAATGAACAATTACAATAATCAATTTACCCTCCCAGCATAAGTCTCTTAACTGCAGCAGAGGATTGAAAAAAGAAAACCATCAACAACAGAGATGCCTGTTCAAGACAGGAACCTTTGACCAGCACTGCAAGGCAATCCCCTGCAAGGGCAGGTGCAAGTTCTTAGTCAAAGTCACTCCTAACACAAGTTGATGTCTGTTTATTTCCTTTTTCTGTTTATTTCTCTCACTCATGGCTATTTTTCAGTGCTGTTCCATTCCCATTTGAATAGCCCATATGCAATATATTGGCATAGGCTTGTTCAGTGGCTAGACACATAAATACCTAATGCTTGTACAATTATAGGATATGTACATTTTTCCATCAAGTTTATCAGTTGGGATTAGGCAAAGAAACAGAATTCCTGTATTAACACAACATAGAAATTTGATTAATTTTCTTCATTTCAGTAACTTTTTGCACTCTTGGTAGTAGGGGGAAAAATAGCATCTTCCATTATGAGCATATTATCTATTGAGTGAAATAATGTGATAATTGGACAATTTAGAAACACTTTAAAAATGAAAGATCTCACCAGTCTGCAAAAATAATCAGCGGAAAGGATGTTTCTTTGTTAGTCTTTTTATTTTAAGGGTAGGCAGTGGGAGAAGACACAGTTTATTCTTACTAAAATTAAACAGTAGCTCCGTAGTACTCCATGAGTGTTCCCAATATGGAATGGCTACACACCAAATCTGGGGAAATGAAACAAAAGTTTTCACAAATTATCATTATTTTTTACATGTATTACCCTCACTTTAGATCAGTTAGGTATGTCACCTTTTCTTTGCTCTTTCCTGTTAAATTATCCATGTGGATGTTTTGTATGTGACCCCTTAAGATGTTCCCTAATTAGGTTTTACATTGAAAATTGCCTAAGTGTTAATAACATGTCTCTCTGCTGGAAAACACAACTCATTAATGTCTTTAGTGAGATAATGGCACTCCCTGGGACACCAAAGACACCAACAAAAACCTGTGCTCTGGATGTCCCATTTTCCCACTGACTAAACACTTTCCATCCAAGTAAACACCCCCACAGCTTAGACTTGACATCCTGTGGCTTTTGCCTCCCTGAATTACATAAGGGTACAGATTACTGAGACAGATGCCAGACTTGAAATGCTTCAGCATGATCCCTCCAGCTGCAAGACCACTGCAGTCCAGAAGATGTGTAGCTGTGCTCCCACTGCTCTGAGCAAATTCATGCACACTTGGCTTTCTGACCACAATAATGTGGCCAGAAGGCTTGGCCAGGTTTTGCCAAATTTGCCACTGCAATCATGCCCTGAGAGCCTCTCTTAACTAACTCCATATGGGCTTGCAAGACAACCACCATCCTCCAATTTCCGTAACATGCAGGTGATAATGTGCTGAAAGCTTAATGATTTTTAATTACTACGACTAAGAGCTTTTTCTTTCCCTGAAATGACAAGGATTTTGGTTTTTAACTAAGATAAAGTCATTGTGGTAACACTAGATCTTAACAGGTCAGATTTACAAGTGTGTATAGAAATTAATTTAGTTCTGAGCAAATGGATAGCCTTGTTAGTCAACAAGATAAACTATGCAAATTAAATTTTATACCCACCAAAGTCTTAAGTTACAAGTTTGTTTTTTGGCGCCTGGTGTTCTGCGGAACAGGAGATGCTCTGCAAGCTGCGGCATCTGACAAAGCCCACTTAGAGATCTCCACATTGCCTAGGTAAACCCTCTCTTGGTCGCCTTGCATTTTCACACTCACTTTACAAGAAGTCAGCCTGAATAAGGTCACTTAGCACATGACTCAGTCAAAGCTATTTCAGCTAATGGTTTAAATAATCTTGATGAAGCCTCTCATCCCCCTCCCAAATCCCTCCTCGACTGGACAGCAATAGAACTGCCCCCCGTGAGGCACAGGACAGCGATCAGCTGCTTCTCCGCCCTCCCTTCTCCACATACCACCATCTGACTGGCCATGTCCTGGAATGTCTATTGTGAAATTTCCCCTACACGAGCAGGAAATCTGGGCTGCTCCATTAGGGCAGCCCTCAGTCTGCTTTGCACAGCCAGGGTCGAGGTTGCGGTCTGAACTTAGCGAGTGCTGTGGGCTTCTCAGAGGGAAGAGTACTTTAATTTTTAATTATTTTTTTTAAATTCAGTGGGGAGTTTGAAATTATAAGATTTCCAGAAGTGATGGGGAGCCACAACACCCAGCACACAGGGCAGTGTTGATGGGGATGAGCTTCACACCTCAGACAGGCAGGAATGGCAGTGGTGCCCTTGCTAGTACTGCTGGCACACTGTGGCTGTGCCTGCTGCCTGACTGCCACAGGAACTATGTGCCTAGTTCAAGGAAAAATGTCTGGCTCAAAGCACACAGTTCTTCAGGGAACAAGAAATTTGCCTGTACCTTAAATTATTTTGCAGCTACTTAAATAACTGCTGTGCTAGAAGCTCTGCAGGCAGTAATTATTCTTCCATTTTCTTCTATTAGGCAGCCCTGAACTGAGCCATGAAAATTGCTTTGAAATCACAGCAGACAAAGAGGAAACTTTTGGACGTAATTTATTTTGGGATGTTCCAAACCAAAGCTATCGTCCAAACCAAAAAAGAAGTCCAGCCCTGCCAAGTCCTTAATCATTGAAATGAAGAGACCACAAAACTGAATGAAAAGAAGATTGAAACAATTTTCCTACTCTGAAAAAGCCCCTTTTTTGGAGTTACTGTCAGAAGAAAATAAGGGAGCAACAAAACCCCTTAATACATCACTGATGTATCTAACTGGAGGTTACTTGCAGAGGCCAAACCTTTGAAATGGGAGCAATGCGGGAGTTTGTCCTTGCTGGAGAGAGCTAGTATGTGGACTTTGCATTTCAGAGAATAAAGCCTTACTAGCATTTCAAGGGAAATTTCCAGCTATGTCAGAGCAAGATTCTTCTTAAGAGCATCCATCATACTCGGCCATCAGAACATAATTGTAACATAATATCCAAACTCTTACACTTCCAGCACTTATGGACTCATCTTAAAAATATTTAGCAGGTACAGGATGACCTGTACCAGGTAGGTATTATTTCTAGCACAGAAGTAACAAAGAGCTCACACTGTGAGGATCAGGTGCCATTGAGGTCGACAGAATACAAACACAGAGCAACAAAGTCCCTCAACCATACAGCTTATATCTGGAACCAGGAATAAAGGTATTTTTTGAAACTCTGTCAATAGGATCTGACAAATAGTGTAACTTCTGTTAAAAGGACCAAGGTATATTTAAAACACAAATGTATCTAAGTTCTGGCAAATTCAGAGTTTAAAGCTAGTCTGAAATATGATACCACAAACATGAAAAAAAAAAAGACAACAGCAAACAAAATTGTATGACTGGGAAAGCTAGCTGACGTCATTTTAGCAAATCCTGTGATACATTTGTTATGAAATACAAAATCATCTGTACTATCCCTCAAGTGGCAATCACCATCTAGCAATATTGTGTCAGCATCAAACTGGAAAAAGTCCTGATGAGGATGTGAAGAAGCAAAGTGCAGTACATGCAGTACAAAACTGGTTTTAGCAAGTGTATTTCATCTTGGGATGCGAATGCTCACAGCACAGTTTTGCTGAAGTTACTAAATACAAGAACACAGTTCCTGGGAAAAAGCCCTGCAGGCTCACTCCTCATCCCCTCCCTTCACTGCTGTTTGCTTAAAGCACTCGTGTGTGCTTAACAAGACATGTTCCTTGGTGTCTCGGGGTGGGATTCAATGAGCACACAGACATCCCATTTGAGGCAGTGACCCTGCAGTCCCAGGCACCCCTGTGTCCTGCACCTCAGTGCATTTCTGCCCTCTCAATGGATCCAGTCCTACCTCTCAACCTGCCCTCAGCCAAGTGGGTGCTAGAGGCCAGGGAAGCGCTTTTACTCCTATTTCATCTGTTACATTTACTAACTTTTCTTAAACTATCTTTAAAGCCTTTTTTTCTTTTTAAGTGTGTCCTCCTGTCACATGCATGGCACTAAAGCCCACTTAGCACTATCGAGCAGCATTTATTTCCTCAGGAACCATGAAAGTTTACTTTTCCATGGAAAAAACTTTGCTATTCTGAGCATGGAACGAGGTGCAGGACTGCTCCTGGAGGTCCCATTCCCAAAAGGAGAGTAAAGCAAAACCCTGGATGCCTCCCAGTGTAGTGCTGAGCCCAAAGAGCTCAGAGAAGAGCCAAAAAGGATCTTTTCCAAAAAGGATCAGCAAAGCCTCAATTAGATGTTCTTAATACAACAGAGAGAACTCTTAAAATATCATAAGAGTATTACAGCAGGCTCTGAGAGGAATGTACAAGGTGCCTGCAGCCCGCCTGCAGCCCACCACGCTGACCAATATTGAGGTAGATGTGCTGCAAGTGAGGCTGCCTGGCCTCCAGGAGTGTTTGTGGCAAGATCTGCAGGGAGCAGGAGCAGCTTTGAGATGCCCAGCTGGTACAGCAGAAAACCAGGTGAGTTCTGAGCCCACAAACACCTCCTCACATCCTGACATTTTGCTGTTTCCCTGTGCTCCACTACATAGCTCCATTTGTTATTTCTCATCAGCAAAAAGCTTTGGGCCATTTCAGTCCTATGTTTCAGCAATACTCAAACCTTATCTGCCAAAGAATGTGACTCTTCCATCCTACAGTTACACCACAAGTCATGAATAATAATAACCAAGGACCTGGGTCTCTGTTACAGCTGCAGCTCAGTGAGCCTTTTTGTCCTCTTTTTTCTTTATACCTCCTTGGACATAAATTCTAACTACAGCAGGTCAAAAATACAAACCAAACATTTAAAAATCACAATTCTTAACTTAGATGCCATTAAAATATATTGCCCACCTCAAACAATTCATTTGTGAAAGCTGATGATTTATTTATAAAGATGCAAAGTGCAAAGCTGCACCAAGATCTCAGGGCAAGAGAGTGAACCAAGCAGTGTGTTATGAAACCCTCCACTGACACCTGCAGAAGATAAAGTATTCAGGAGAGGGAGAAACACAACAAGGAGAACATCCTGAGCCTTAGAACAAACACAGGTAAGGGTTTCCTCAAACTCCTCCATTTCTGTCAGAAATAAATACTTGAATTGCAATTTTTAAAATGGTGACTGGCCTCACTTGTAATCTATAAAATTCCACACATCTTCCAAAGGGTCTTCCTCTATTTCCCTGCTCCACATCTTTTCCCCTCAAAAGCCAAAGTCTAGATTTTTTTCAGAATAATAACCAATAAACAGAGGAAGGGGAACACTAGCAACAGGAAAGAAACATTACCAGATTTAAATATCAAAAATGAAAAAAACCAAAACCTTTTCAACAATGCCTAAGGAAGTCTACAAGTCCTTGGACTGGTCAGAAATTCTGTTAATCCAAGGACTGATTTTCAACTTTAGGATACGCTTTCAAATTTGTCCGAATCTGTCATTAATCATTAATGTAATACTAATTTCTGGGTGTTCTCCCCTATACATTCAAGACTTTATATATTCAAGATTAACCATTCCAGCATGAAATTTATAATTAAACAATACAACTTTATTTGTAGAGTATTTGCATGCGTGGTGAAGTAATTCAGCTGCTCTATGCATTCTCCTCACAGGGCATCCTGTCCAAACAGGAACCATGTCCAATTTTGTTGCTGAGTTATGACATTTTCATGAGCTTCACCTGCTGCAGAGAGAAAGGAACACCCAGAGAAAGCAGTGCACATCCCTGACTCACCATCCCCGATCCTGACAGCAGCAGAAGCACCCCAGCATCCCTCACAGACAACAGGCACAGGGGCATGGCACCAGCCCATGCCCTGATCTTCCTAGGTTTGGCCCCAGCCCATCACTACAATCTTTACCAGAATTAAGCCTCTAGTTTTTCTTCCTTAGCAGGAATTTTCCATCAAACGTTTCAGCTGGAAACTATCCACCTTCCTGCACCAGGAGAGGCAGAAAGCAGTCAGGGAGGGCAAGCCCCAAACACTACATAAGGTTTTACATTTGCCAGATGCCCCAGTAAGTTTGCCAGTCTGCCCTGGCTGCGGGGATGGGGTCTCAGATCCACAGCAGAGCCACTCCCATCACAGAGCCAAACCAGCAGGAGGAGTTGTTCCTGTCGGCATCCATAGTTCTGCTGCCTAAGAATTTTCCAGCCCTCGAAGACTGGAACAAAGAGGCTTTTCACAGAGATCCAGATTGCTTCCAGAGCCTGTCCCTTCTTTATTTACAGGAAGGCTCTTAGGTTTAGTCTGGGAAGGTCTGCAGATTGCCAGGGGCCTCTAGGGGAAGAATTCTGTCAAAGAATGTATCTTGCAATGCATGCTCAAAAGGGTCTGCTTTCTGATTCATTTAATCTTCCCTGGAAATTAACTTCATAGCCCCAGCTCCATTGATTTATCTGTGCAGGATTTATCTTCAGATTATATTTGCCTTTCACACCTTTATGAACTACTTTTTTCCTAAACAGCTCAATTACCTTAGATTTATAGAGCCAAAGACAGGACAACTTGCAGGGCCAAGCGGGTACCTAACTAGGAAGTTCTGTGATAAGGCTGGGCCAGAGGGCAGACTTCCCCTTCTGCCTTGCATGTTTTTACCAGGTCTGCATCTCCATGACTGCTGTTCCGCTGACTCCAGAGCAGGCTGCTTCAGCACTGAGGGGAGCAGTGGCAGAGTGACGCCAAGGCAGAGAAAGTAAACACACATTGCCCCTTCTGGCCACCACTATACATATGGAATCCAGCACAATCTGCACCACAGAAGTATGATAGAATGAGGGCCCAAAGCAGATGTGTGTATGGATCCAGATAACACTGGTGGTCACCTCAAACTGCTCATCTGAGCATATCGTTTCCAGACACAGGAAAAGGATTTAGTAATGTACACGTTGGTATTTAATCCTATTTAGCCACCCAAGAAGGTATTACATATATGACTGATGAGATACATGTAAGTTCCCGGGACAGCAAAATTCCACCTGAAGCTTCAGATATCAGCTCAGATCTGTCAAACACCTAGATGGTCCAGGACTGAGCAAAGTTCCCTTGCAAACAGGGGGAAAGTCCATTGCCTCCATCCATCTGGTTGCTGCTGTGTACAAGGGGAGAGAAACAGCAATATTACTGGCTGATAACAAGCTCATACTTATCTTAGCTGTCATGTACTGGTTTCCCTCAAATTACATAGAGAAGGCAGATACCTATAATTCCTGTCATCTAGCACAAGCCTTCTCTCTCTCTGCTTATGCACATGTAGGCAATGGGCCCAGCCACTCAAGGTAGTATTATCAGACCACACTTTTATAGATTTTCTATAGAAAAATATCTGCAGTCTGACTCCTCAAGATGTGGAGATATCAAATAAGTAAGATAGCATTGAATCCATGTCACCCATCTTCATCAACCATATCAGACACATGAAAGGACAGGACCATATTCAAGCTAAAACAATAATGGAGTATCGGAGGCATGGAGCATGGCATGGGATGGTCTCATGATAGAAAAGGAGCAAGATTTGAAATAGATTTTATTGGGTCACCTGATACACATAGTAGACAAGTTTTTATGCACAGAATAATCAGGAAGCAGTTGCTTTAATGACAGAAGAGCATCTGGTACAAAATGCTAGCAGCAGCAGTATGGAAATGAGTAAAAAAGCATCATGGAAGAAATTATCCAAAGATTCTAATCAAATAAAAATTCCTGCATTAGCATGATGGGATAATTTGGGATACTTCGGAATTTTATGATCCATGCACATGTGTGATGAAATTGATACTTTTTAAAACCAGTCCTGCTATCATGCTAGGATGAATTCCTGGGATGGTTTCTTGAAAAAAAAAAAAAAAAAAAAAATACAGTGAAGCCAGAAAGAACTACCAGACCAAGACTTCATTTTAGCAAAACTGCTATTAATGTTCTTCACCTAATGTCAGCCAATGTTCTCCTTCACTTAGAAAAAGGTATCCTTTTATACCCTGTATTGAATTTGATTTCACCAACAGAATTCTATACCAGCTGCTTGGAGTCAATCAGCGATGCCCTTTCTTTTGTACAACACACTGAAACACCTGTCTCATAATTACATAATTTTATTTTTGTTAGCAGGAAAATAAAGACAGTTAAATACTAACTTGGTTGAAAGAAATACCTTCACATATGAGGGACAGTAGCAAGTAGTTAATTGCTTATCTCATTCATGGATTACAAGTCACCCTCATGCTGAGGTTAGTTTGGGTGGGACAGCATTACAAGTGTTTGAGCCATGAGAACAGCATTCTTCATACAACCACTGTGTTTCAGCTAACACAATGCTTGGGTTCCCAGAGGAAATTATCACGTAGCATTACTGCATGTTAAAGTAACTTCAGTTTTAAAACCCCCAAAGCTATAATCATTGAAGGGACTACCTGAAGAAATGAAGTGCTCAGGAAACAATTGTTCCAATGATAAAAATCTTCACAGCAGCAGTCATCAAATGTTCATATGAGTACTAAAAAGAAGTGCAGAAGGTTTTATAACAAGTAGAAAACAAAAACAAAGGTATGTTGAGGAATGCAAACTACCACCATGCAAGGTTAAGTTACATTCTGACTATCATTTCCATTGAGATACCAGGGCTTTCCAGTATTCCTCCCTACTTATCTTTAGAGACTGAGCATGCATGGAATGCAAAATGTTTTTATCTAGAAGCATCAAATCCCTTAAAATACCAGACCTTTGTTCTCTCTGACCTGAAACAACAGTACAAGAACTTAAGAACAGCTAAACTAGCAGTCACTAGCCATGACACACGTGCATTAAGCAAAGTATAAATACATGCAGTTCTGAATGACTCAAAAAATAAAGGAAGAGTGAGACTTGGTTTGAGACCAGAATCATACAGAATCAATTTCTTCATCAAAGATGGCAAACTAAATTCCTATTTCAAAAAATGCAAGAAATATGTGTTTCATAGAACCTTTATCAGTTAGTAACTATGAGGTTAAACACAGTGCTGTGTCTCTATTTAAAATGTCAGTTATGGATATTATTTAGTCTAACCCTTTAGATCTTTTTGAGAAAATTTCTCAGCAATACAGTATTTGGCTAAGTTTGGCAAAAACACCACGTGATCTTGACAGTTTTGGCACATGCACTTAGGCATTGTCTGTGACAATGAGACACACGAGGACTGGATACATGGAAGAGTCACATTCCACACCACCACCCCTCCTGCAAGAACTTCTTCTGTGATACCCAGTGCCACCTGACTCAGATTGCAAGGAAGGTAAACCTCCTCCACTGCTCTCTCCTTGGCAAGGTATTTCAGGATCATGGCCAGGGCTGTGCTGAAGAAACTGAAGGCATGGGGCATCATTTGGGCAGGATCAAGTGAACCACTGTGTCTCCATCTGAGGGCAGAGAGGAGGGGTCTGGTAGCTGGCAATATTTAGGCTCCTGGTCATCTACCAGAAGCTACCAACACTCAGTGAGTGAGGTGATGTTCAGTATGATAAAAGGAGGGCTACATGCCAGGAGCAGATGTTCCTCTGGGAAAATGGCAGATTTGAAAATCTGGGAAAGTCACATTATAGTGCAAACTGATAGGGCTCAGAGCGTGGGTGAACAAGAAACAACATCCACAAGTCACAAGAGAAAACAGACAACCTCCCATAAATAGTTCCACTATTAGGGCTGCTCTCTGGCTCCGTGTAAGGCAGGACATGCCTGAAGCTCTGCACAATTCCCAGACTTTGTCAAAAGTTTTCATACACAGGCAGCCTTCAGACCCCCTGACATCCCAAATCACAGGTGATGACCATCTCACACTCTGCTCCTTCCTCTCATGAAGTAACCAAGAAACAAACAGCTCAGTAAGGCTGGAAGGTAGACACTGCTTTCTGCTCATGACCACAATCCTGTCTGGTTTTGCCTGTCCATTCCCTCTGACCCTGTTTTTGGGACTGTCCAAACTGACTGTGAAACTGCTGGACTGTCAGAAGCTCCTTTAAGTTCTTATCTATTTGCTTCCTGCACCTGAGGGCTTCCACCAGGCAGGCAAAAGAGAGCATCGACGTGATAAAAATGAATGCAAGCCATGCCAATGAAAACACAATTTAAATGGGTGAACTGTCCCACCAACTTTGGTGAGCTTGGGGTCATACAAATAAATGAAGAACAAATACAAAGCCTGCTAGGGTTTTAATTGTAACTATCCCACCACCCTGTCTCAAAGATTCTTCCCAGACATGGTAGCTAAACCAGGACATTTATCTCCTGATGCAAGTCTCTGACAGAATTATACTTCTGCAACCTAACAGAACAAGGGGAAAATTCAGTAATTGAATCCTAGAGCTGTACCTCCCAAAGCACCCAGTCACATCACCCAGAAGTCCAGACCTGCCCACCCCTGCTCAATTTGGCTCCCTCCTTAGCTCTGCCATGCTTCTTATAAAGCAGTTGGTTGCACATGTGAAGAAGATAGGTGTGGTGGCTTCAGTGCTGGCCAAATGTCCATGTACCCTCTAGAATTATTTACTCCTTTCCCGCTGTGAGATAGGATTAGGAGAAAGGCAAACCAGGCTCAAAATTTTAAAAGGGTATAAAGAAAAGTTTATTAGCAATAACTAAAATAAAGAATAGATAGGATGAGAATAAAACCTTTAGAACACTTCTCCTTCTCCTACAAATTGCTGACAGTAAGCCACTTGATTCTTTCCTAAAGCTACCTATAGACTAAAATGGGTGCTTACTACAAGGTATCAACAAGTGTTTGAAACTCAAAGTAAGCAAAAGAAAAGAGATTCCCTCTCAGAAGTGGTGAAGAACACAGATTCGTTTGCCCACTCAGAGCCTGACCTTTCCCTTAAATAGCCTGCACCAATCTCCATTTAACCCTGGGAGGGTATTCCCCCCACACTGTACCCATGGAATTAAACTCCCTGCTGCAATTCCTAGGTGTACACAGCAGGGTACTAGAAGAAGTGGAAAATGCTGTGATGTCACTTAGACAGACCCAGTCCAAGAAGAAATCATCCAGTTCAGCCTTGTTAATGCAAACTGTGCCTTTATCTTCCAAATAGACGAGTTAATTAATCACTTACATAAAGTTATGACCAGGCTAGTTTTTGCAGCTCTAATATTCCCCAAAGAATAGTCTGTGGTTTAAATTACTTGATGGCATGGGAGAAGGGCTTTTCAAAGAGTTTACAACCCCTACATCTCTTCTTCTGCAGAAGCTAATTGCTTATGCATAAATTCATTTTATCCATATAGATTTATGTCCTTTTCCATCACATAATATTAAGATGACTCTTACAACTTTCCTGTGAGATAGGAAAAGTGTTGTAGTCCTGCCCTTGCACTAGAAGCCTCACGGTACCCTGTACTCTTTACTACCCTTAATGGAATTTTTGCCTGAATGGCTTGTATTTTCAATTTCATTTTGTCTAGTTTAAAGATCAATAGAGGAACGTGATGCCAAGGCACAGTAATTTTAAGTATATAACTATTGTGCAGATGCTACAACTTTAATTATACAAGCAGGCTTCCGTGCCTGTCCAAACTAAAAGTGATAAACAATCTGCTTACACAGTGGCAGTAACAGGATCAAGATCCATGAATTTATGTCCATAAACATTGGCTGCAGCAGCAGAACTAATTTGGTATATCCTCAGAAGTGCATTCCATATAGCTACCTTGCTGAGGGAAATCTACCTTGTTAAGAATTAACTAAGTTACACTCTCTTACATGGATAAAACCCAAGTCTTCAAGTTGCTTTCTCTGTCTCCTTTTTTCTTTTTCTAGCTGAACTTATCCAATGCACTAAAAAATAAGATTTAAAAAAAATAGTATTTTTTTATAGATCAGTTTTTACAATTGCCCAAGCAATGACCTATGGATCAGAGCGGGTCACTGTAAATATAGATGTGGCCTGGGATGATGATTCAAAAAGACAGCAGCTCAGGTACTGGTTAACAGATAAACAGTAGTTGGCAACTTCTGGGGCAGTTCCAACATCTCCCTCCAGAGATACCATCTCTGAGGTTTTGCCTGCAAAGGATGTGGAAGTGCTTTAATTATTCCAGAATGTATTTACTGCCTGGGAAGCACTCATGCCAAGTCTGTTAAAGACAAACAGTACATAAAAGGAAACAAAGTACAATGCAAACTTAATGCATCCCAGTTTGACAGTTAAGACTACCTCGGTATAGTATTTTTTGCTAAAAATTTAAAATATTCTGAGATAGTTAATATTACAATCCAGGCCCATTTCTGGCTATGGAGGAAAGTTTGCTAAGGACTTGCAGATGAATACGAGGCATAGCCCTTAACTCTGGCTATAAAGGACCCCCAGAGGCTCCATTTGGGGGCTGTGGGTACCACCATGCTCTTGGAGATCTCCTGAGACATTCTCTGCAGAGCTCAGCCTGAAACAGGAGCACTCAAACTCTACCTAAATCCCTCTTGGAGACAACATGACAAGAAAAGCAGCAGAAACAGGCATAGTAAAAGAATCTGTAACCACAACAACTTCTGGTTTTACAGCATTTTAATGACAGCTCCCAATCCCACCCCATTCTTATCTCATATACTCATGTACTTCATAACATGCTCAAGTTTGTCAATATTTCATCTGGACACACACAGTCACTCTACCTCCTTTGTCATACAGGTCCTTTTACTTGTGCTGATGGCTGATCTCTCTCCCTAACAACTTCATACAGAGCAGAAACTTTATCTCATCCATGATGTCTCTCTGTACTGCCCAGTGGAATGGATTAACAACTTCCTTCTCTTAAAGAAATCTAACTTATGCATTCATACCATACAATTATTCTACTCAGTGGTTTGGGTTTTTTTGGTAGAAATATATTTTGTTCAAAGACATTGAGTATGCAGAGACATCACAAACACTGGATCCAGTTGCTTTCAGTATTCCTTCTTTACTGATGTGTCAAATAGCTTCTGGGGCAGGTCACCCAAATGAATGCAGCACAACAGGTTGGGCATGTCTCAGTCTGTTTTCAGTCACAGAACACTGTAGGATTTGTTAAGTGGCACAGATACAGTCTGTGCTATCATAATACCATCAAAATAGGGACTGGGGAAACCATGGCTATAAAGCTTGCTACATAAACATTAAAACTACAGTTAGCCAAAAAAAAGTTATTCTTGCAGCAAAGAAACTGCAAACAAACAAATAAAAAAATCCAACATATTATGATAAAAGATTGAAGTCACAGTAACTAAATACATAAATTATTTCTATTCTGGATCTAGCAGCGAAAGGACTTGGAAAGACTTACCTAAATCAGATTTCTAAATTATATTGATGCTTCCAAGTCCTTATTAAGAGACAGCCTCTGCATCTGGGATGAGGAGTCATTAGCCATGGTACTAGATGAAGGTGAGTGCTATCATTTGCATTGCCTCCCCTCAACTCAATAGATGGATGTCTATTGGTTGGTTTGCTACAGCTACCAGACCATTTTGAAGGAAAACTCAGATGAACTTACAGTAGTCTAACCTGCGGAGAACTCTTATTTTTAAGATACTAAGAAAAAGCATTTTTCTTACTGTGAGGGTGTTCAAACACTGGCATGGGTAGTTCAGAGAGGCTGTGGTGTTTTTATCCTCAAAGATATGCAAAACCTGACTGAAGCTGACCTTCCTCTGAGCTAGGAGGTAGACTAGATAACCCTCAGAGAGGCCTTCCAGCCTTTGCCATTCTGTGATGAATAAAAACAGTGACTCTATATTGCCTATGTCAGGGAGTTCAAAACATGTAAAAAAAATTGTCTCCAATTCCTCATTTCTTCACAGAGAATTTCTTATGAGATAATATCAGAGATTAATTTTAGATCCAAGTAACATTAAATTAATTGGGCTTTTTGTTACATGTTACTTGACAATTAAAGACTGAGGGACTCAAGAGGGAAGCAGTAGGAATGTGCAGTACAGCCAGGGCAGAGGAAAGGCAGTATCTGTGCCTCTTTTAGCAGCAGCAAACTGCTAGACCAGCTGGATCTGTTTCTTACTATGCACACAAAAAGCAAAAGGTGGGAGTGTGACAGAAAATAATTACAGATATGTAAGGACAAGTGAAACTAAAATACATATGCTCATCAATCATCAAACTTGGATTAGTTGCAAAACAGTACCCATTAATGCAGTCCATACTTCCCAACAGGGATTCCACTCTCACATGAAAAAGTTTGCAATGCATGATGAAATAGCAAGAGATGGGTGTCACAAATCCGTCGAGTCACATGGTCAGTGAGTGATCTCTTGCCAAGAATTGCAGGAACCACTTCAGCAAAGCAGTTAGAAATGAGGCAGATGAGGTCTGAAGGAAAGATCTTGCAGCACTTCCAAGCTGGAAAGAAGGTCACAGTTGAGCAGATGGTGAAACAGAAGGAGCAATCCAGGAAAATGAAGGAATCAGGAAAGGGCATTCTTCTCTCAAAATATTTAGGGGAAAGAAGACATTTTTTGTTATTGCACATTTAAAAGGACCATCTTCAGAAGAGTGTGCACATTTTCTGTGGTCTTCAGACAAAAGCTCTTCCTGGCAGCAAGAAAGAATCTATTCATTTAGGTAAGTTTAACACAGCCAAAAATATACCAGGCAATGAATGTTAGCGTGCTTTAAGCCCAGTGTGCTGCTTCATTTTGGGGCACTCAGGGCCCCTCATAAAGTAGGTGCTCTGCCAAACCTTGCTGCTGGAGTGTAAATCATGACTTGTCTGCTCTGTATTTCTTACAGAGGTTGCTGCCACCACAGCAAAGCTAGCACAGGGGAAAAATGTTCCCAGACTGGAGGTGTTCTAGTGCACAGGCCAGTTTTTGACACCTTCAGCAATATACTTTGATAAATGATGCTGTGCTGGTGTAAAGTGTTACCATGTGTATGTAGTCCTCCTGATGGGAGAATCTGGCAAACAGGAAAGCGTGCCCACACCCTTTTACCCCAGGGCAAAGCTACTGCCCTTCGCTCTGCCAGTGTAGTGGCTTTGAGCTAAAACGCCAGACACCAACCTGAGCAGCAGAGTGGGCACCTGATCTCTTCTGATGGCTGTGTTAGGCCATCCTCATGCTGGGGGTGATGGTGCTCTAAGGTACCATGGCAAGACTTGCAGGGCTCATCTGTCAGTCTTAAGAGTGAACCTACCTCCACCTGCACTGTAAATAAATTGAAGGGCTTTGCACTCAAGTGATACGTAGACCCTCGTTCCCTTCCATCAATGTTCTACCACAGCACAAGTCCCCAGAGCTTGCTGCTTGGACTGAACTAACCAAGCAGAAAATCTCTTCATTTTCCTTATCGAAAGAGAGAAAAATAATTAAGCAATAAAATGTTGCAAGGATCTGTTGGGGAGCGTGTGTTGTAATGCCCTGGAGAAGGAGGCAGGATTAGCTAACATTGCTAATGACACTTGGTGGCTGTGGCTATCAAGTCCAACAGAAATGATTCTAAGAACCTGCAGGTAAGATCAGAGGCAGTCTGCAGATGAAGAGCCCAGCAGCTATTAAAAATGAACCTGTATAAACACATGTATAAAGAGAGACACAACTGTCTGCGTTAAATAGTGGTGATTTTTGAACAAGCATCCTAAGAATGACGGGAATCCAGAAAATAGAGTCTACCCCTCTTATTTACCACAAAGGTCACAAAATGAGAACAGTTCAAAAATTAACAAGTACTTTGCATGCTAACATAAGAGACTAGTCCTACTTTACAGACTTTAAATGAATTCTGCAAAATGAATAACAGGGTTCATTGATCATCTTACATACACGATTGTGCAATAGATCAAGAACTTCACAGCCCTTTTTACACCTTTTATTTCAACATGATATAGTGGTCATTGAGAGAAGAATGTTTTAACTCAAGTAAAAAATTGCATGCTTCCATCACATGCTAAAATGCAAAAACAAAACAAAAAAAGTTGCTGAAAATTTTTAAAAAGATTAAACTATTTTGAAATATCACCTAATTATGTCACCAATAGGTTGCCTTCTTATTGATTTGAGCCCTTTCTCTTTTGAAGTGAGACAGAATTTGGGTTATGCTATGGCTTGCTGTTTTCCTGGAAGACTCCCACCTTGTTCAGCACACATGAAGTGTTTGCTGGCTAAGCAGTTGTTCAGTGCTTTGTAAAGTCTTCACAGCTCAAACTAGCTGTGTAACTTGTTTCTTTCATGTTATTTTTTTAATTCACTGACAATCTGCTCATGGGCTTGTCTAACATGACCAGATTACCTAAGTGTTCATCTGAATTCTTTGCAAACAAGAATGAATTTACTTCATAGCAGCCCATTTTGCAAACAGTGTATTTTTATTACTTCCACTTTATACAATACAAAATTGAGGTATGGAAAGATTCATATCAAGCATCTCCAATAAATCTGACTACTCAGAGTCATATAATATATAATATAGGTGCTTAAAATATAGGTGATACACTGATTTCACCTGTTTTTGCAAAAGCTCTGCTTTCCTGCAAATCAGATTGAGGTTCTCAAGACAGAGACCTCAAAACAGGGAACATGAAAATGAATGATTGCTTTTGAAAAATCTATTCTAAATGACTGTCTTCTCATCAGACAGGAAATATGCAGAGACATGAAAAACACCCCTGGTTCATCAGGGTAGCATTCACCTGTCTGCATATGAATCTCCTTTTTTATTCCAGTTTCTAGCACTAGGCATTATGCTTTTTCCACTTTCTTCAATAAACAAGGCAAGGTTCCTTCAGATAATGACACCTTTAGAAAAACAACTCATCCACAGAATGGAGTCCAACAGAAAGCAATATAGATTAAACTAAAGGCCAGAATATAAAAAAGTGAATGCAAGAATGTCAAATTGCAAGGGCAACCACCAAAAATTCATGAGGGTTTAACTAGGAAGCAAAGAAAGGAACCTGCTCAATAAAATAAAAAATTTAAAATAATGCTGTGCTCCAGGGCTGAAATACAATACCCTGTCACTTCACCTAAAATAGAAACCAATAACCCCAGAAGCTTATACCTTCCTTTATGGAGAACTGTGGGAAGGGATTAGGATGTACTTGTTGCAACTACATTCTGTGGGTATTTCTTGAGAGCTAGAACACTTAAAAAAAAAAATCTTCTGTTCCAGTCTAGATCAGCACATGCTCTAAGCTGTCTTAAGAAGCAGGGAACACAGGTTCACCAAAGGACTGAGGGAAGTTCTCTGCAAAACAAGTCTTTTCAAGAAAGAGAAAGGCTGTACCTGAAACAGGAACATTTCTAACCAAGAAATTCAGTTTTCTCTATTGCTTAATCAGAAAAATTGCCTTTTTTCTCTTCAGCAACTATTCTTCTTGAAAAAATTGTGATTATTTTTACTTTTCTTTTTTCTTTCTCACAGTGGAATAGCCATTATTACTTCATCCTTGTAACTGACACAGCTGGAGCCAAGTTTTCATCAAAGCCATCACTGCATCCACAAAATCTACACAAGCACTTACTATATGTTCAAAAATGTTTGTAAATAAGCACATAAGCAGGATTACACAATTTGCATGCAAAGATGTGGGTTTCCAAGGGCAGCATTTTACCCTGACAACATTACAGGTGAAATGTGCCCTCAAACATGCACACATTTTCACTAATTTGTACCTTAATGAAGAATAGAAATGAGTGTTTACCTCAAAAAACATCTGAACCTGGCAGTACCACTTCTTAATGAACAGTTCCAGAAACTGCGGTATGTTTTGCATTTACAATTTTATTGTGGTAACACTCAAAAAAGACATTGTACATACTTGCATTTCCTAGAAACTCCCCACACACCAGGTTTCCCTCCGTAACTCTTGAACTGTCACATTTCTGTGTTTTTACCATGCTCACGTGTGTGATGCCAGATCATCTTATGTGGGCATAGAATAAAATATCCTGCCAGATTTCACCTTCTATTTCATTGAAGGCCCGCCATCAGTAGTTATCCCTTTCTTGAGTGTTTGTCCTTCAATTAGTCTGTATCATCACATGATATATCTGGACTGAAAGCTTAGAATAATTTTTCAGATCAAATTATTTGGAAACAGGGTGGCTGGGAACAACCACATTTACCTGTGTTAGAATTTGACCAGCATGCTCTGACAAACACTACTACTTAAAAATGTGTTGGCTTTGTACTTCCCACACCTTCAAATATATGACAGTACTCTGTGAAAAAAACCCACAAAACCCAGACAACAGAACCATGTCCCAGCAAATTAAAACACCTCAACACGTAGAGCAACTGCTCCATGTGTCCTGCCAAATGAAACAAAAACATGAGGTCAGTCTCAAAGTCCTGCATGCTCCTTCTGCTTAACTTCGCCTTTAAGCCCTGGCACAGTTTAGGGTACAGCCAGCACGAGGGACCATTCCCCCAGAAGTTGGGATCACCTTCCCACCACCGTCGCGGGTTGGCCAGGGACGCCTCAGCAGGCGGGACACCTGCAGACATTCCACACCCCAGCGCATGTGGAGCTACACTGACTTTCTGGACGTACTCCGAAGGGCTTGGAACTGGAAAAAAAGGAAAACAAACCTACACAAAAAATAACCTAAATTACAAACAACAAAGTCACAATCCGGGGGCGACAAAGCTGGAGGTGCCTGTTGGCCCTGCCCCAGGCTCCACCGCCGAGGCCGTGTGTGTATAATTTCATTTCAGACCTCACAGCTGATGTAACAGGCTGCGGCAGGAGCCTCCCGCGGGCCCGCACTGCCCCCGCCGGCCGCCCAGCGCCGGGACACCCGCCCGGGTGCCCGCGAGCCGCCATCCGCCCGCTCCGCCGCCGCTCCCCGCCCC